>NC_059428.1:5769313-5785322 GCF_021028975.2 Sphaerodactylus townsendi | reverse complement strand
ACAAAACCCGAAGCTGGTAAAACAGCAAAAGAAAAGAGGGTTTTGTTGAGGGAATTTTTTTCTTGTTTAACACAGAAGTCCTGTGAAATGTTTCTGCTGACTTTTTTTTCCCAGTAAGGGGGGGGGGAACCCATCCGCCGATTTTGTATAGTTTATTTGCATCCAGAATAAAATGTGGTTTTTCTATTTTAGCATTATTGATTAGCCCTGGTATCAGAGCCGTCTGTTTTTTTGTGGTGCTTGTCTAAGCAACAGGAGGGCCCCCAGAAAATCTCTCATGCATCTTGGTCAGTGGTTTTCCAACTTTGGGCTGCAGAAAGACTCTTTGTATCAACCTTTGCGCTCCAACCTTCCTTTGAATGTCTTGGTACTAGGTGTTAGAGCAGTGATGGCGAACCTTTTCGAGGCCGAGTGCCCAAATTGCAACCCCAAACCCGCTTATTTATCGCAAAGTGCCAACACGGCAATTTAACCTGAATACGGAGGTTTTAGTTTAGGAAAAACAGTTGGCTCTGAAATGTGCGTTACTCGGGAGTCAGATTGGTGGTAGTCGGTGGCTTTGCTTTGAAGCAACCGTGCAACTCTTCCAACGGGTGAATCATGACCCTAGGAGGGTTTACTCAGAAGCAAGCCCCATTGCCAGCAACCGAGCTTACTGCCAGGTAAAGGATTGCGCTTTAGTTCTTCGCATGAATATCAGTGGGGTTTAACAGTGCTTAACAGGGTTACCTACCAAAACTGGTTCCCCAAAACTACGTCTTAGGTTTAATGCTAATAATTGAACCCAGCAGCCCAGGCCAGCTTAGATGGGGGGGCGACTCTGTTTGCCCATGCCCACAGAAAGGGCTTTAAGTGCCACCCGTCCCATAGGTTCGCCACCACTGTGTTAGAGCATCACCCAGGGTTTAGAAATGGTATTTGGCAGTCTTTGATCTATAGGTTCACAACTCCTGTTCTCTGCTCTGATCAAACAGATTGCTTTTTGCCGTGTACCTCTGAATCCCTTCTTTGCAGAAACCACTACCTTCTGACTGGGATATAGGTGCCCAGGAATCTCCATTCCAACTAGTATCTGATGAAGGGAACTTTGACTCATACCCCCTCCTCCCCCAATCTTGTTGATCTCTACGTTGCTACTGGACTTGACCCCACCTGTACCATTAGTTAAAACAGCAAACGATTTCTCAGCTTTTAAATCAGCGGAGGATACACTGGCACAGAACGATGGAGGCAGAAGGCGGTCTAGAACCAGCAGTTCAGGCGGTGATACTTTGGAGTGAGGATTTGGGCTTCCCAAATTCTGCCTTCCTCCTTGGCTCTGCTGAAGGGAACCACTACGGCACTGCTGCTCCTGGGCTCTGGAACGCTTCTCTTGGGCACAGTTCTTTTTCTCCACACCAGATACTTGCTCACATTGACCTCTATCTTGGTTTATGCATGGAGCATAAAACTTTGCTAGAGCCTCTTTTAATGTTGGTGCTGGCGCGGACAGCGTTAAAGAGCCCTTGGGTCACTTGGCATGGGAGTGGGAGCGAAAAGCATTTCAAGTGTGGTGCATTGTATGTAAATCAAAATGTAAAGCTGATTTTATTGGACCTTGAACATCGCTCATCTCAAAATTCAACTCCCTCCCCTGTCACAAAAAGCCGCCCGGAGATTTAAAGCAGGGTTCTGCGAACTTAAAGCAGTATTGTGATGCAACCTATTTTAAAAACATAAAACCCAATGGTTTCAACTAGTGTAGTGTTGTGGCTCTCATACTTTGAGCACCTCACGAGAAGACATGATTCATTGGAAAAAGCAGCAATGTTAGGGACAGCTGAAGGCAGCAGGAAAAGAGGAAGACCCAACGTGAGATGGATTGACTCCATAAAGGAAGCCACACCCCTCCGCTTGCAAGACGTGAACAGAGTCGTCCACGATAGGGCAATTTGGAGGATATTGTTTTGTAGGGTTGCCACAAGTCGGGAACAATTTGACGGCACCAAATGTTAGTGTCAGACCATGAGATGAAACACTTCTTCACGCAACGTGTGATTGGTGTTTGGAATATGCTGCCACAGGAGGTGGTGATGGCCACTAACCTGGATAGCTTTAAAAGGGGCTTGGACAGATTTATGGAGGAGAAGTCGATTTATGGCTACCAATCTTGATCCTCTTTGATCTGAGATTGCAAATGCCTTAGCAGACCAGGTGCTCGGGAGCAACAGCCGCAGAAGGCCATTGCTTTCACCTCCTGCAGGTGAGCTCCCAAAGGCACCTGGTGGGCCACTGCGAGTAGCAGAGTGCTGGACTAGATGGACTCTGGTCTGATCCAGCAGGCTAGTTCTTATGTTCTTATGAGATGTGGGGTCAAATCCTTGCCACAAGCCCACCGGCTGACCTTGGGCCAGTTAATTAGTTTCACCTACCCTGCAGGGTTGTTGTGAGAAGAAAAGTGGAGGGGGACCACTTACACTGCTCTGAGCTCCTTGGGAACAAGGCAGGACAAAAAGATGCTGGATAATGGATCCCGACTCTCCACAATTGGAGATGCTCGGCTCTGAAGCAAACATTCTGCGAAGAGGTCATTCGGCCTCTGACCTGCAGCCTGAGATTTTGCTTTTGGTGTAAAAATTAACCCACCCACCCCTCCTTCGTACGTCAGTAGCGCCCATGTAGTTGTCCTGCCCGGTGGAGCTTTTTAATTTCCACCCACAGCTGCTGAGAATTTTATCCGTATTAATAGCTCTCAGACAAGCACAAGTGTGCCGAAAATCTAACCTCCTCTCTGGCTGAATTCCAGACGGCTTATAGCTAATTTAAAAATCAGCCCTAAGCGTCGTCCTAAAAGCAGGCATTAATATTAGATAACTTCCAGACCTGTAATGCGTCTTCCATTCTCTGCCTGTGGGAATCAATTCCTGCTGAGCCTACCCAGAAGATTGAAGTTTGCTGGCACTGCTTTCAAGAGGCGGGCACGCTGTCCGAAGCCACCGGAGAGGTGTCGGAGATGGCTTAAAGGTTTCGAGTGTCTGCAATCCGATAGCGGGTCCTTTGGAAGCACTTTAAACTGGCAATGGCAAAACGTTCAGCCAGAGATCTGAACACAGCCTGAAAGCTGCCTGTCCGTCGCCTCATCTATCAAAACGTCTCGTAAAAAGAAAGGGGTTTTGAAATGGATAGCTGTGCATTTTCAAATGTACGTTTGCCGGTCTTCCCCGTAACGTGACAGGTTTGTTGTGTGATTGAAGTATAACCGAGAAGGTGGCATTTCCTTTGTTGGTGCCTTGTGATGATGATGAAGAAGAAGAAGAATTGGATTTATATCCCCCCTTTCTGTCCTGTAGGTAGACTCAAAGGGGCTTACAAACTCCTTTTCCTTTCCCCTTCACAACAAACACCCTGTGAGGTGGGTGGTGCTGAGAGAGCTCTGAAGAACTGTGACTAGCCCAAGGTCATCCAGCTGGCATGTATTGGAGTGCACAAGCTAATATAGTTCTCCAGATAAGCCTCCACAGCTCAAGTGGCAGAGCAGGGAATCAAACCCGGTTCTCCAGATTAGAGTGCACCTGCTGTTAACCCCTACACTACACTGGATCTCTTTGGGGCACTGGCGAAAGGCAGGGTTCTTTGGAGTGGGGTGAGAAAGAGTGGTTTTCGAGATGTTTATTTTGTCCAGCTATTCTCAGAGAACCCATGAGGTTATTCAGAAAAACAGGGATGGCAAATGTGTTTCTCTGAAAGATGTTAATTAATTATCAGTTTTGATAACCTGCCCCTCCCCTTTTGGGCTGGGGGCGGCGTCCAACTATTGTAAGACAATTTAAAACGTTTAAAAGCTCGTTTACATCATTCCATTTTAAACCTATGCAACAGGGGGCACTAAAAATATACCAATCCTGGCAATTTAAAATTCAAGAGCTGATAGACATTTGGGGATATGCCTCCTCTTTCGCTGTGGCTTTCTATACCTTTTCCCACAAAAAGGTGACAGCAGGTGTGTGAATTAATAAGCCACATCTTCCTGGGCTTTTATTTGCGGAGGAATGCTCCGCTGGGGTGTTAGTGCTGGGCCCCCCACCCCACTTCCAATTCTATTTTAAGACTAACGAATTGTATTTAAGCGCCGGTTCGTCAAAACCATTATCCTTTGCAGTGTTAAACACAGAACTTTGTTTAAAGAGCGTTTATAGTGCTCCAGATGGGTATCAGCCACACTTTCTCTTTTGTACAGTGGCCCCTGCCGTTTTGTTTCCAGCGGCAGCGCAGAGCCTACGAAATCAACCAGCTGTTGTGGGTTTTTCGGGCTGTGTGGCCACGGTGTGGCGGTTTTCGCTCCTAACATTTCACCGCATCAGAGTGAAGATGCCAGCCACAGATGCAGGTGAAACCTTAGGAGCTAAAACCACCAGACAGCGGCCACACGGCCCGGAAACCCCAAAACAGCCAGCCCCCAATTAAGCTGATGAGCAGTTCGTCCAGGACTGTCAAAATAAAGGACTACCTTCACTCAAAAAGGGATTGGTTCTAATTCACATTTGATCTTTTTCCCCCTTCTTTCTCTCTTGCTAAGTTTCTTCATATTTTCATCTCTATCCTTTTCTTTCTTTCTCTCTCTTTCCTTTTTTTTATTTCTCCTTTCCTTCTCTTTAACAGATGTGTATGCTGGAGTATAATTACATTTAGATTTATATGTGTGACGAAAAAGACTGCTAAGAATACTTACAGTATGTATTTCTTTGTTTTCTATTTATTCTTATCCTTAAAAAGTCAGTAAAATTTATTTTTTTAAAAAAAGAATTGGCTCTTAGCCCTGAAGATTAAATGGAGCCTCCATGTTCAGAGGCAATAACATATTAAGGGCAAGGGGCAACTACAGGGGAGGCCCTGGCTTCCAAGCCCTGTATGTGAAGCATCTAGCTGGGCCTCGTATGAAACGGGATGCTGGAGTAGACAAGCCCTTGTCTGATTCTGAGGGCTTCCTCCTGCCTTCTTAGTCCAATCTGAATTACTAAGAGAAGTTGGAATTTTCCTTTCTCCCTGCTCCATCTGGGGACCCTGGGATAGTTTTCATACAAAGCGGTTCCTCTCCCACTAAGGTGCTCATTCTTCCCAAGTGTGCAGAACTGAACCACAATTTTTCGGAGAGCGTTTGGTCCAGGTACTTGTTTGACCCGGTTATATTTCTGAATTTGCCGAGAAGACGTTTTGCTTCCCAGATTTCTTCGCCTACTGAAAAATGAACCAGATGAGCACGTCTGGGCGCCCTGAAGAGCTGATGCTGCAACACGGGTGTAGTTCTGTCTTGCGAGAGCAGAAAATAAATGCGAGGATTGCTTTCTAATGTTCTCTGTGTGCCAACTTCCTGCTGTTCCTGGGCCGCAACTCTCTTAACAGGTTTGCCAGATTCTCCTCCTTGCGTGCGAGCGACGTTCTTGTTGGCCTGTCCCGATGGCTGTGTTTGTTCTTACTGCAGCAAGTTACTCTGATCAGGGAACCGTGGAGTGTTATTTGGATCATCAAGCTGTCCACATTATTTCGTGGCGTGTTTGCCAGCGGTCGGTAGTTGAGCCGGTCTTAGAATCATAGAATTGGAAGAGACCTGAAGCGCCATCGAGTCCAACTCCCTGGCATGCAGGAGCACACAATCAAAACACTCCCGACACATGATCATCCAGCCTCTGTTTAAAAACCTCCAAAGAAGGAGATTCTACCACTCTCCAGGGCAGCGAATTCCACTGTCGAACAGCCCTGACAATCAGGAAGTGCTTCCTAATTTTCAGGAGGAATCTCTTTTCTTGCACCTTGAATCCATGACTCCATGTCCTAGTGACTAGTCTCTGAGGCCTCCATGCTAAGCAAAAGGGGAAGGTACACACCAAAGTGAAAATGAAGAAAACCCAACAGGCTACAATAATGACTTCAAAAATTAGTTCTCCCACTGGAGTAGCAATTTCCTTATAAGTAACCAAAATAACTCTATAATTTTACAAACAGTAACAAAATGTTTTGGAAAAATTGTTTACATTCTCCCATTGGAGTAATTTATATATACACAAGTTAGAACGGCACAGCAATATAATCTAAATACAATGATAGCAGCTAGCCAGAATCCAGATAATTAACTGGCCTCGTTAAACTTCACGGCTGTTGAAGGCAGGTCAGGGTTTTTCAATGTACAATTTACAATGTATTTTCAATGTATAATCAGGGAGGACAACGCTCTGCAATTAGTTTGTTCTTATGCCTCTCGAAATGTCCCCAGCTCCCTGTCTCTCTTTGTAGGGCATGGATTCCAGACCTTTTAACACCTCCACCTTCCCGCACACGGGGGACCCTCTCCGCACCCACAGGCTGGTGTAGAAGTGGCGACCAGCCGGTCATCCGCACCTGGCGCGGGGAGTAGGGGGAAGGGGGAAAGGGCAAGTAGCAGCCGCCATCAACCCGCCTCCCCACTGGGGCCGGTCTCTCAACCCCGGCGCCACGGCGGGATATTGGAAAAGACTCGCACATAGTGCGATTGTCAAGTATCTCAGCTTGCGGGGTTTAAGGTGGGATTGGCATGGTTTAGGGGTGGAAACCATGCCAAGTTCCCGCCCCGACCGGGTTTAACCCCGCTCCCACCCCGGGATGACTGGCCCGTGCGGAAAGGGCCTTTGAGAGGATGCCCCATTTCTGATCCAGTAAGGTGAAGTGGTCAAGAGCTGTGGGCTCTACTCTGGAGAACCAGGTTCGAATCCATGAAGCCTGCTGGGTGACCTTGGGCTACTCCCAGTTCTTCGGGACTCTGTCAGCCCCGCCTACCTCACAAGGTGTCCGTTGTGGGGAGAGGAAGGGAAAAGGTGTTTGTAAGCCCCTTTGAGACTCCTTGCAGGAGAGAAAGGTGGGATATAAATCCAACGTCCTCCTCTTCCACCTTCCTCTCACTCAATAATTTCTGAATAGCCTAATCTCAGAAGCTAAGGAAGGTCGGCCCTGGCAACAATTTGGATGGGAGACCTCCAGTGAATACCTGGCAGGCAGTGACAGACCACTCTGAACATCAAAATGAAACCTGTGCCAAGGTCCTAGGGAAACATCACAAGAGCAATACTTAAATCACACACAGGAGCAGCAGTGGCGTAGGAGGTCAAGAGCTCGTGCATCTAATCTGGAGGAACCGGGTTTGATTCCCAGCTCTGCCGCCTGAGTTGTGGAGGCTTCTCTGGGGAATTCAGATTAGCCTGGGCACTCCCACACACGCCAGCTGGGTGACCTTGGGCTAGTCACAGCTTCTCGGAGCTCTCTCAGCCCCACCTACCTCACAGGGTGTTTGTTGTGAGGGGGAAAGGGCAAGGAGATTGTAAGCCCCTTTGAGTCTCCTACAGGAGAGAAAGGGGGGATATAAATCCAAACTCTTCTTCTTCTTGTCTGTAGGTCTCTGCGGAGAAAGCACCTAGATATGGGACAGTGAAGTCTCTGAGGGTGTGGCATATTTAGTTAACAGAGTCAGGAGTGGGTTTCCAGGTACAATACCCCACAACTTGCTCTGGGAAGCCTAGTGTACCGTTTTTTTTGTGTGAAAGGAGTTGGATATTCAAGTATGTGTCAAGTTCTGAGAAGGAAAGATTTCCCCTGCATAGGAAATTCAGTAGGATTGTTAAAACGGAGTCAGAGAACTAGGTGGAAACTATAATAAACTATCTGAAACAACCAAAGTATTGAGTAAAAGTTTGATTATTTCTGTAACGTATTTTCTTGTAATTCTGTAAATCAGGGGTCCCCAAACTTTTTAAACAGGGGGCCAGTTCACTGTCCCTCAGACTGTTGGAGGGCCGGACTAAAAAAAACTATGAACAAATTCCTATGCACAAATGATTGTAAAATGTTTGATTTCACCTTTCAGCCTTTCTGTCATGGTCTATTTTTAGAACAGTGACCAAAGTATGTCAAGTACAGGGTGGGCTCCAAATATTGTTGGGGAGGCTGTGGAATACCTTCCCCTGTAAAAAAAAAAAAAAGCAGAACTTTCCCAATGAAGCATTCCATCTAACCCAGGATCAGGTATCTTCCTGGGTTCTTCCTCCCTAGCAGCCAGCGAGCGATTCGCCAGCCTGGCTGATGCCAATGGGAGTGAGGCGGAACAGAAAGCCTGAGAGCAACACATGGAGTAGCCAAGAGGGAAGGACGGAGCAGGCGTTGCCACATGTAAGGTTTCCAACTCTGGGTCAGAAAATTCATGGAGATTTGGGGGTGCAATCTGAGAAAGGCAGGGTTTGGGGTGGGGAGCCCACCGTCCAAAGTAGTCATTTTCTCTAGGAATTGATCTCTGTCACCTGGAGGTCAGCTGTAATTCTGGGATATCTCCAGGCCTCCCCTAGAGGTTGGCAACTCTTAAATAGAGGTAGTATCCACAAATATGTCTCCTGCCTGTGATCAGCAATGTTTAGAAAGCAGCAACTCCAGTCACAGAAAAAGAGCAGACCTGTGGGCATTGCCTTGTTGCATAGGCTGGTTGGGGAGAAAGGAGCCCAGGAGCCCAAGGGAGCCGATCTGGCAGACCCCGAAGGCCGCGGGTATATCCAGAGCTCTGTTTTCCCTCCAGCAGACCCAACAGTCAAAGCCACGGAGACCCGTTCGCCGCCTACCAGCCGGTCCCGCAGGGTGGGGGGTGGGGATCACCCTGTTTGCTTTCAGCTGGCCTTGTTGGCAGGGGCAGAAGTGGGTAGCCCCATTCTCAAGTTGTGGGGGGCCTGAAGGCATACAAGTGACTGCAAGCACAACAACCCAGTGGGAAACCCTCCTGCACCGCCAGACCCACGCCCCACATCAACGGCTGTTGGGGCTGGTTCCTCCTCTCCCTCGATCCCCAACTGCACATGAATGGAGCCATTGCCGCCATGCCTGGCGGGCCGGATAAATGCATTCAGGGGGCCACATTTGGCCCCCGGGCCGTAGTTTGGGGACCCCTGCTGTAAATCAACGTTTCGTTTTTGTTTGCCAGTTAATAAGCCTCAAGAGTCATTTAAGAGGGAAAGAGTCAGTTTTGGAGGGGAAAGTAAAAAATCCCCTCACGGAGCTATGGGTATTCCCAACCGGTGACAGTAAGAGTAAGGCTGATAGGAACTCCTGAGGAACCTTAGGTGTTTACCTGCTCGTTCTGTTCTAGCCACTGTTACACCTTGAAAACCCCAACATCCATCATCACAAGTCAGCTGTCACTTGACAACCACCACCACCACCACAATAGTTTTAAACAGACCTATTCATGTGAGGGGCAATTGACCTCTTGCAAATGTTACATTCATCTGCTGCAGGTGTCACTTCAGCTCGTCATTCAAATGTTTCTTTTTTTTTCCAAAGCAGAAAGAATTGTTTGATTTCGGAGCATCCCTGAAAATTATTTTCGATGGTCCGCTGGGAGAAACAGAGCGGAAGGCCAGCATGGGGATGAAACCATGGTTTCCTTTTGAGCTAAACCTGGCAAGAGTTAGGCCCCTTCCGCACATGTAGAATAATGCACTTTCAATCTACTTTCAATGCACTTTGCAGCTGGATTTTACTGTGCGGAATAGCCAGCAGTGGGATCCAAAAATTTTAGTAAACAGGTTCCCAGGGTGGTGGGATTCAAACACTGGTGTAGCGCCAATGGGGCTGGGCGGGGCACGACGGGGGCGTGGGCGGGCATTCCGGGGTGGGGCATTAATAATTTCTCTGTTACTGTAAAAAACTCTTACTGTAAAAAACAAGTTCCTAATTTCCAGCCGGTATCTTTCTGTCCATAATTTAAACTCATTATAGCAAGTCCTATCGTCTACTGCCAACCGAAACAATGACTTCTCCTCGAATTGATTGCCTGTCAAATACTTAATACTTCCAAATACTTAATTTTGTTTCTAGAAATCAAAAGAAGGAGACTTTCCTTAAACAAGGAACTTTACCATATTTCTAAAACATGTTTTCAAAACAGCCCAACAGGGAGAATTATCCCGTTTTCTACCTTCGCTAACCAGCCACATAGGAAACAACAGGACTTTATGATTTTTGGACCTAATGGAATTTCTAACGGAAAAGCAGACCCAATTAGTAACCCCCTCTCGGCACACACAAATAATTAGTCACCCACTCTCGGGAACTGGTGAGAACCTGCTGGATCCCACCTCTGGGAATAGCAAAATCCACTTGCAAACAATTGTGAAAGTGGATTGAAAATGCATTATTCTGCATGTGCAGAAAGGGCCTTATTGCCATGAAGGATCAAAGAGGTGACTTCTTTTAATGGGATGGGGATGGAAAGCTATCACTGGCGAGGCGGAAAGATTTTGTGAATGGCAAACCATTTTTTTAACCAGTCGGACACAACTGCTGGATATAGGCAGCCCCATATTCGCCTGTGTTCCAATTTTTGTCCAGCCTAGTTGTTAAATTTGATATAAGCGATGAAATAATGAACTCGGGGAGCCTGCGGCCTCCGAGCAACTCTTTTATTGGCGAATGAATAAAACCGAATCCTCCGTGGGATTTTGCTGGGTAGAAAGCCAAATGGCGAAACCGTGTGACAACACGGGATTAGGGATGATTTCGACTTTCTCGTCCCGAGTTTTTGGATCCCCCTGAATCTGTTCTTCGGTTTCACCTCTCCCTTGTGTTTATGCAACCGGCAATTCTTTATTTGCGTGGCATTTTCTGTTCTCTCGCGCTGAATGTTTCCCGAATGAAAAGTGCGTATATTTTACATTTTCTGCATCAACAAATCAACATTTTATGTGGATGTATGTAAGCTGGGAACCCATGAGGAATGGAGGGGGGCGGTCAATTTGGATGTCTCCTTCACAATACTCTGAAGGATTTAAGCAGGTTGATTTAGCACCCCCCCCCCCCTTCCAAATCCCTGTAACTGACTCTCAACGTCCCCGGCATACTCATTCCCCATGTGACTATTTTGGAGTTCACTTCTTTTTAAAAACAATCATGAAGCCTTATATTTTCTGCATGTATGGGAGGGCTTTGAATAGATGGAGACCTCTAGAATCATAGAGTTGGAAGCAGAGGTGGGATCCAGCAGGTTCTCACAGGTTCCCGAGAGTAGGTGACTCATTATTTGTGTGTGCGTACAGGAGGCTACTAATGGGTGATTTTGCCAGGTGATTTTTGCCTTAGTCACGCCCCTCCTCTCAGCAGTAGCGCGCAGAACTGGAAGCAGTCTAGCAGGAGGTGCACCGGGCGTATGTGGCAGCTCATGCCTGCATGCATGTGAGAGCCTGCCCAAGGACATGCAGCAGCTGTGTCCTCTTGCCACAGCCCCCGCCCAGGAATGCCCTCCCACTTCGAATGCCCGCCACTCTGTCAGGTTCTCACAGCCCTACTGGCAGCACTCACGCCACAGTTTGAATCCCACCACCATGGGAACCTGTTACTAAATTTTTTGGATCCCTCCACTGGTTGGAAGAGACCCCAAGGCCCATCAAGTCCAACCCCCACCATGCAAGAACACACAATCAAAGCACTCCTGATAGATGGCCATCCAGCCTGTCTTTAAAAACCTCCAAAGAAGGAGACTCCGCCACTCTCTGAGGCAGTAATTCAACTGTCAAACAGCCCTGACAATAGGAAGTTTTTCCCTGCGTTTAGGTGGAATCTCTCTTTTCCTTCACCTTGAACCCATGACTCCTGGTCCTGGTCTCTGGAGCAGCAGGAAACAAGCTTGCTCCCTCACCACCATGACATCCCTTCAAATATCTAAACATGGCTATCATGTCACCTCTTGACTTGCGTGGTCTGGAGACCTGCTATAATTCTAGCTGCCATGTGGACATTAGCAGCTCTACCTTTCCGTAATTGATCAGATTTTGTGAATGGGAAATAAAGTTGATTGCTTTTGATTTCCTGAGTGCCACTAGATGGCGCAGTGGTCCTAGGAATTGGCCCAGCCTTTAGGTACTCCAGAGTTCTTTGAGGCTTGCTGACATATGATCCTGCAATGATAATAAAAAATCCCTCTTCTGTTTCTCTGGAGTTCTGGTCCTCCCTCCCCAAAATCCTAATTCCAAACTCCTAAACCTTACAGCACCCTCAACTGAGAATGCAAAATCAAAACAACAGGAAATTAAAATGGATTTTTTTTTGGGGGGGGGGGGAGAGACAGAAGCTGGTGAGCTGGAAAATGCCTGCACTACTTGGTGATATTTTAGCTGAATCCAGAAAAGAGTTTTTTCTCTTCTTTTGGGAATTTCTCCCCCCTAACATTTCACAATATTGTCAGTAGAATAGTTCCCTGCAAATTCAATATTGCCGCAGATCAAAAGGGTAGATGGCCCAGGCTTTCTAGTTTTATAATGAAATGTGAGTAGTTTTGTACTCTTAGGCTCATTCCGCACATGCAGAATAATGCACTTTCAAACTGCTTTCAGTGCTCTTGAAGTTGCACGGCAAAATCCACTTGCAAACAGGAAGCTGTGAAAGTGGTTTGAAACGATTCATAAAGCGGAAGGGCCTTAGGTAGACATATAAAGTTTGAATGATGCAGGTGGACTCTAATCTGGAGAACCCAGGTTTGATTCCCTGCTCTTCCACATCAGCGGCAGACTCTTATCGGGTGAATCAGATTTGTTTCCCCACTCTTACTCTTGAAGCCTGCTGGGTCATCTTGGGCTAGTCGCAGTTCTCTCAGAACTCTCTCAGCCCAACCTTGTAAGCTGCTTTGAGACTCCTTGCATTTCTTCTTCTTCTTCTTCTTCTTCTTCTTCTTCTTCTTCTTCTTCTTCTTCTTCTTCTTCTTCTTCTTCTTCTTCTTCTTCCTCTTCCTCTTCCTCTTCCTCCTCTTCTTCCTCTTCTTCTTCCTCTTCCTCCTCCTCTTCCTCCTCTTCTTGCTGTTGCTGTTGCTCTTCTTCTCTTCCTCTTCTTCTCTTCTTCCTCTTCTCTTCTTCCTCTTCCTCCTCTTCCCCTTCTGCAGCTTCTGCAGCTTTGTGCATCAACAAACATTTAAACATCAGCCAAAATGCCTTATAATTTCTTCATAATTTTTCAACCCTTTTATATGTGGCAAGACACCAATGCTCTTCAGCAAATTCTAGTATCACAATTCATACAAAAATAAAAGCTTGGGCTTATCTGCCAATGCACAGCAACATGCTGTTCTAGCCAAACATTTAATATCTTTCCAAAGAATCTGACTTAAATTCATGGCAACAAAGCCCCGAGCATCACAATAAAAGTTGTTCTTGCTGGCAAATCAACCTCTGGTGTGTTTTTTAAATTTCCGATTGCCCCAAATATCTGTGTATATATATTTTAAAAAATCAAAACAAATGCATTTAAAATGGTAGGGACATACATTTCAGTCAACCCAATAAAATCATCTCTCTCAGCCAGTGATGGCGAACCTTTTTGAGACCAAGTGCCCAAACTGCAACCCAAAACTGGCTCCCAGTAGAGTTCCGGATCACCTTCAAGGTGTTGGTGTTGACCTTTAAGGCCATTCGCGGCCTGGGGCCATCGTTTCTTCGAGACCGCATCACCCCATACGTCCCTACGAGGCCTCTCCGATCGGCGGAGGCCAATTTACTGGTGGTCTCTGGCCCCTCGGCGATGCGGCTGGCCTCCACACGGGCCAGGACCTTTACGGCCTTGGCCCTGGCCTGGTGGAATGCTCTCCCTCCAGCTGTCCGGGCCCTGCGGGACCTTGGGGAGTTCCGCAGGGCCTGTAAGACGGAGCTGTTCCGCCGGGCCTTTGGAGGAACCAGCCGCCAATAGTGCCCCTTCCTTGGCCCTTAACATCTGGGCTGCCAAACATCTAATGAGACTCGCCATGCCTCCCTCTACCGTGGGGAGGGAGGGATTTTATATTATTGGAACACTGGACGCCACCTTATATCTTGATTTTAATTTTAAATTTAAACCTTGAGTTTTATATTCGGTATATGTATTGGGAATTTTATCGCTGCTTTTAAATGTTTATTTACTTACATTGTGTTTTAATTGTTGTACACTGCCCAGAGCCCTTTGGGGATGGGGCGGTATAAAAATCAAATCAAATCAAATAAATAAATAAATAAATAAAACCCACTTATGCCAACACGGGAATTTAACCTGAATACTGAGGTTTTAGTTTAGAAAAAAATGGTTGGCTCCGAGGCGTGCGTTACTTGGGAGTAAGCTTGATGGTAGTTGTTGGCTTTGCTTTGAAGCAACCATGCAACTCTTTGAACGGGTGAATCACGACCCTAGGAGGGTTTACTCAGAAGCAAGCCACATTGCCAGCAACTGAGCTTACTCCCAGGTAAAGGATCGCGCTTTAGTTCTTCGCATGAACATCAGTGGGGTTTAACAGTGCTTAACAGGGTTACCTACCAAAACTGCTTCCCCAAAACTAGGTCTTGGGTTTAATGCTAATAATCAAGCCCAGCAGCCCAGGCCAGCCTAGATTGGGGGGGAGGGGGGACGGACAATTTCCCTTCCACATGATGAACTCTGTGTGTGCCCACAGAGAGGGCTCTGAGTGCCACCTCTGGCACCCGTGCCATAGGTTCGCCATCACTGCTCTAAGCTCTCACTTGCTCTCTTAATGAGATAGAGGCTGTCACCCTACCGGGTAAAGTTAACGGTAGCCCCCTGTGCAAACACCAGGCCATTACTGCCCCATGGGGTGATGCCACATCACGACGTTTACTAGGCAGGCTTTGTTTACGCAGTGGTTTGCCATGTCATCTACGCTTTACCCTCAGCAAGCTGGGTGCTCATCTTACCCACCTAGGGAAGACGGAAGGCTGAGTTGACCTTGAGCCGGCTACCTGAAACCGATTTCTGTCGGGATCAAACTCGGGCCATGGGTGAGCTTTGACTGCAACACTGCAGCCTACCCCTCTGCGCCCCGCGGCTCCTAACCCTGCCTGAGAAACAGGCAACTCAGCTGAGGGTGGCAACATGGGAGAAGATGCCGGGCAGGGTTCCTACATCCCGCATGGCATCCCAAGTCTGTGTGTCTTCTGAAGTGAGCTTTTGTTAGGTATCGAACCTTGAATCAATAAACGGACTCTGTCCTGTTGATCAGTAGCATTTATTGGAAGCCAATGAAGCACCCAGCTTGTCGAAGCCAGCTCTGGCGAACCTGGCTTTTGCTAGGCCTTTATTCAGAACTTTATTTATCCCGAAGAAAGTGAGGGTTACTCTGGAGCCGAGGCGCCCCAAGGTCGGTGACAGATAGAGATTAAGCCACCTGGCTTCCTGCCCCCTCAGAGCAACGGAAACATCCCATTTCCCATGGGAGTAGAAGTGTCAGGGGTAAGCCGAGTTATCTCAGTGCATGTGAAGCCATAAAGAGATCAAGGAAAGATGCCCCATTACAGCAGTGGTAACAAATAGCAGGCTGGTTACATATATCTTGTAGTGATTACCTGGAGGTAGGAATGCATCTCAATCAACTAGATACAATCACCGGCAGTATATTTTGTAACAACTACATCAAGCTAGGAATGCATCTCAATCAACTCTGTTTAATCCCTGACAGCTTTGAAGGTCCACGATGAGCAGTGTTCCCATGAAGTCTCAGGTGGCCGCCTCTGCTGGGTTTGGTCAATGACAACCTGTTTTGTACCTGTTCAATATGCCACCGTACACCCCTTTTCCTTCCTAGGAAGCCGCTGGGTTTTCTTTTTGTCATCGGGCCCCAAAAAGGAAGTCACATCCAGGTAGACCATAGCCTGCCTGATTCCACCCTAAAGTGTCCTCTCTGCAGTAGGATTGCCAGCTCCCGATTAGGAAATACCTGGAGATTTGGGGCAGAGCCTAGGCAGAGCAGGGTTTGGAGAGGGAAGGGACCTCAAGGAGCAGCAGTGGCATAGGAGGTTAAGAGCATGTGGATCTAATCCAGAGGAACCGGGTTTGATTCCCAGCTCTGCCACCTGAGCTGTGGAGGCTTATCTGAGGAATTCAGATTAGCCTGTATACTCCCACACACGCCAGCTTGGTGACCTTGGGCTAGTCACAGCTTCTCGGAGCTCTCTCAGCCCCACCTACCTCACAGGGTGTTTGTTGTGAGGGGGGAAGGGCA
>NC_059428.1:5737232-5769228 GCF_021028975.2 Sphaerodactylus townsendi | reverse complement strand
AATTGGATATTGGATCTTATCTTAACAGTCCATAACCTTTAAAGCACTAATCATCCATTTTTTTCTGTTTTCTAGATCTTCTATGATGGGTTTCTGATTGTCCATAAATAGGACGTTGAATCTTAACAGTCCTTAACTTTCAAAACCACTAATCTCAATTTTTTCATCGATATTCTATCATGGGTTTCCAATTGTCCATAAATTGCAAACTGGATCTTATTTTAACAGTCCTCAACCTTCAAAACCACCGGCCATCCATTTATTTTTTTCTATTTTTTTCTGGATATTCTATCACGGGTTTCCAGTTGTCCATGAACTTAAGTCCTTTTCTTCAAGTAACAAACTTACCCCGGGCATCTCAGCAACAAATCCTTTCCCTTTCTGCTTTGTTGCCTGTGGGGGCAGCCCCTTCTCCACAGACAAGGGAGATGCCATTTGCATGGGGGGGGGCACATCTGGTTCTAGTCATGGAAACAGACCTTGCTTGGGAACACGAGCATGAGTCAGCAGTCGGTACGGTAGGGAGGAGAGAGCTGGACTAGAGAGTCACTGTTGCTCAGGGGTGATTGCAAACCCATAAATCAGAATGTTGGGGGCTCTATAGGATTGCCAACCTCCAGGTGGGGACTGGAGATCTCCCAGAATTACAATTGATGCTGTCAGGGGATGATGGGAACTATATTCCATAACCAGTGGTGGGATCCAAAAATTTTAGTAACAGGTTCCCATGGTGGTGGGATTCAAACAGTGGCGTAGCGCCAATAGGGCTGGGCAGGGCACGACGGGGGCGTGGCCGGGCATTCCAGGGGCAGGGCATTAATAATTTCTCTGTTACTGTAAAAAACTCTTACTGGAAAAAAAAGTTCCTAATTTCCAGCTGGTATATTTCTGTCCGTAATTTAAACTCATTATAGCAAGTCCTATCGTCTGCTGCCAACAGAAACAACTACTTCTCCTCTAATTGACTGCCTGTCAAATACTTAATACTTTCAAATACTGAATTTTGTTTCTAGAAATCAAAAGAAGGAGACTTTCCTTAAACAAGGAACTTTACCATATTTCTAAAACATGTTTTTAAAACATCCCAACAGGGAGAATTATCCCGTTTTCTACCTTCGCTAACCAGCCGCATAGGAAACAGCAGGACTTTATGATCTTTGGACCTAATGGAATTTCTAACGGAAAAGCAGACCCAATTAGTAACCCCCTCTCGGCACACACAAATAATTAGTAACCCACTCTCAGGAACTGGTGAGAACCTGCTGGATCCCACCTCTGTCCATAACATCTGGAGGGCCGTGAGTTTGACACCTATGATCTATGGCATCTTACCAGCTATGCTCCCTCCCTTCCTTAGGGGGATGAGTGCTGTGATATTACACCCTCTGGTGTCTCCTAGAGAGAAGGGATCCCCAGGCAATTGATCCCCAGGCAACAGAGATCTAAAATACATATTCCACTTTTCCTGAAGGAAATGGTTGATTTGGGTGGTCAAACAGCTGATTATCTCGATCGCTGCAGAACCCTACCCAATGCGGAGCTTTCTCACTAGCTAGATTTAACATTTAACATTACAGCTGCGAAGAACGAGTTCCTGGTTCGGAGTCATCTGCATCTTGGGAATATGTGCGGGCGGGGGGGGGGGGAGAGGAGGGGAATCCCCTTTTGGAAACTTATGATCTAAGAAAAGCAAACATGTCTGGAAATAGAAAGAACCACCCTGGGAAACAGGACTTCGCAGCAGGAATCTGACTTCCTGGTCCTCTGTTGGTTATCTGCTTTGAAGAGACGGAAGGATGGGTTATTTATTGATTCGTGACTCCGGTGGAGCCTCTGAAGCTATTTATACAACGTATTTTGGCATCTGCTCTAGCCCAAACAAAGAACACACTGGGCTCTGATCTGTGACGGGAGCACCGACATGAGTGCCAAAAGCCAAAGTCAGGAACTTCCAGTCTCGTTGTGTCTGACAAGTACTGGATTTGATTTATTTTTGTCTTTTTGGCTTTCCAGGTAGCTAGCAACAAAACTGTAAAATGCACCCACGTAGCATACAGTTTCTGGTGGTTCCAGGAACTACCCTCTATGATATTTGGGTTTTCCCCAGAAGTGATATAATGGCATGCGCTGGAAGTGATGCCATTCTGTCGCCAGTGACATGGAACTCTCTGGTATTTGGGTAAAACGTCTACGATAAAAATGACTCCTCGTCTTTCAAAACTTTGATTAAAAAATTATTTCCATCAAAAAGGGCTTTGACCATAGTGTTTAGGCTCAAATGCCAGAGCGTCCTGCATTGCCAGCAATATGATGGTATTTTCAGTCGGCTGGAAGTGATGTCACTGGTGACATTGTTGTGATCCAGGGTTAGGCCTCCTCCTGTTGCCTGTAGGTCCCCCTGCCAATGGCAATCCTACAAAATTCCCCAAGTGCCCATGTAACCTCAGCTTGTGGGTTCTGTGGGGCAGTACTTGGAATGAGTTGCAACAACAATTTTTAAACAACAAAATGGTTTACTTTTCTTTACAATTTACACTTTTAAAACATCAACATTTAACGTTACAATTCAAGGTCCTGTTCAGGTTGCATTTCAAGTCCTTCTATTTACAGTCTACTGATATTGCCAAGTCCAAATCTTCTTTGCAAGTTGGCTGGCTCCTGAAGACTCCAAGGGCTTGATGAACAGGTTGCAACATGATGAAGGTCTCCAGGAGAACTCTCACCCATTACAACCACAAAAGAAACCCTGAAACAATAAACTCCAACATTTACAACACAGCAAAACAACAACTACCTTCCCAGTAGTTCCCAACAATATTGAAATTACCTTAACAAGGTGTTAAGGGCTTATAGAAATCAAGGTCCGAGTCTGGTAGCCTTGTTCTTCTGCAAAAGAGCTCTTTCAGCCTTTCTGCTGCTCTGAGTCTCCACCCCCTTACTGGGTCAACCCATTCTGGGCCAATCCATTCAGGGCATGGGGGTTACACCCACAGGTACACCAAAGTCCAAGACTTAGGGGCTTTCCCCACTACAGATGGGAGCTAAGGTCGACTCGGTTCCCTTCAATGGAGGGAGATTCCAGGCTGTCCCCACAGCAACTGAGTTGGCCCCCTGGAACCGAGCTAAGTGGGCGGGATCATCTTGGTGCCTGTTTCGCTCCTCGATTGTGATTGGCGCTTGTGTTACGGCGGGAAACAGGAGCGTTCTTTTTTTTTTACAGTTCTTACAGTTTACAGTTACATGCGCTTTCTGCCCGCCACGACTCTCCCGTTCTGCGCATGCCACAAAACTGGCTCGTGATTGGTTGAACGGATCAGGTGTCGTTTCGATGCTTCCCCACTTCGAAGCGTTGAAGCGGTATCGACCTTGTTCCGGCAGAAAAGTGTAGTTCATAACTGCGACAAGGATGTCGCAGTTCTGAGGTTGGGAACTGAGACAAAACAATGTTGAGCTCGGTGGCAGTGGGGATTCACTGTTAGAGTATCCCACACCTAGGCTAAGACATTGACCATCCCTGTTCATAAAGGAAATTATTATAACTCATCCTATTTTTAACAAAACTGTGTCGTAGACCTGGCAAAATTCTGTTGTCTGGCAAAATTCCTGCAGTTTATTGTCAAAAGTTTTTTAAAAAACAGGCGCAGGGCCTATGGGCTGTCAAACCCAAATAATCTGTGAACTAATTGGAACCGTCCATTTCATCTCCACCCTAGACCTCACAAAAGGGTATTGACAGGTAGCCATGGATCCCAAAGATTAATCCAAAACAGCCTTTGCGATCAGGAAGAGACTCTTTAAATTTACAGTCCTTGCCTTTGGGTTTAGCATTGCGCCAGCCACCTTCCAGCGGTTAATCGATAAGATGTTGGCTGGGCTAAAAGATGGTGCAACTTTATCTAGCTATTCTTACGTAGGCACAGACTTATCTGTGGCCTTTGGGAGACCATGTGCATGTTGTTTCAATGTGTAACGGCTCCGCTACTGAAGAGAAGAGTTTGCTCGCTGCTGAGTCGGCATCTTCCCTTAATTAGGAACTTGTGATGAGCTTAATGAGGTAGTTTCCTCCTCAAATCCCATCTGAAGCCTTCAGGCCCTGCAGACTTTTCAGATCTGCCCTGCAGGATTGTGTAGACTGTACAAAAATGCAAACCGTTTGTTTTAAGCATATGACTCTCCTTTTCACCAGAGGCTGTCCCAAAACTCTGCCAACCTGGCTGGTTTTTCTGGCTGGTGATGCCAAGTTCAGTGTGGTTCTTTTGAAGACACTTATTACATTTCATAGAGCCATAGAAACATAACAGTTGGAAGGGATCTCCAAGGTCATCTAGTCCAACCCACTACACAATGCAGGAAATTCACAACTGCCTGCATTTTCCAAGTGACCCCAGCAGTGGTGTAGTGGTTAAGAGCAGGTGCACTCTAATCTAGAAAACCGGGTTTGATTCCCTGCTCTGCCACTTGAGCTGTGGAGGCTTATCTGGGGAATTTAAGTTAGCCTGTGCATTCCAACACACATCAGCTGGGCTAGTTGCAGTTCTTTGGAGCTCTCTCACCCTCACCCATCTCACAGGGTATTTGTTGTGGGGGGGGGGGAGGAAAAGGAGATTGTTAGCCCCTTTGAGTCTCCTTACAGGAGAGAAAAGGGGGATATAAATCCAAACCCTTCTTCTATGCCCAGAGGAAGACAAAAAAAAACCTGGGCCAGTCTGGCCTGGACCAAAATTCCTACTTGACCACAAAGTGGAGATCGATTGCCACCATCCAGGGCACATAAGAAAGGGCCACAAAAACCAAGGGTTGGCTCATCTCTTTCTGCCCTCCCTCTCATGGTCTGATGGAGTTCAGAATAAGCCTTGCTGTCAGATGTCCATCTAGCCCAGGGGTGTGCAACCTGTGGCTCTCCAGATGTTCTAGAAGAAGAAGAAGAGTTTGGATTTATATCCCCCCCCCCTTTCTCTCCTGCAGGAGACTCAAAGGGGCTCACAATCTCCTTTCCCTTCCCCCTCACAACAATCACCCTGTGAGGTAGGTGGGGCTGAGAGAGCTCCGAGAAGCTGTGACTAGCCCAAGGTCACCCAGCTGGCGTGTGTGGGAGTGTACAGGCTAATCTGAATTCCCCAGATAAGCCTCCACAGCTCAGGCGGCAGAGCTGGGAATCAAACCCGGTTCCTCCAGATTAGATACACGAGCTCTTAACTTCCTACACCACTGCTGCTCCTAGGACAGGAGTACAATTCCCATCAGCCCCTGCCAGCATGGCCAATTGACCATGCTGGCAGGTGCTGATGGGAATTGTAGTCCATGAACATCTGGAGAGCCACAGGTTGCAGACCCCTGATCTAGCCTCTGCTTGAAAACCTCCAAACAAGAAGAGCCCTCCACCTTCTGAGGAAACCTGTTCCACCAAGGGACCACGTTTTTAATATCAACCTGTTGGTCCAGCTCTGTTGCATACGGTCTTTCGAGTTCCCTGATGAAGCTGGCTTGAAATGCATAGGGCTGTTCAGACAATAAATATTTTCCCTCAAGCACCTTCGCCCCCCCCCCCCTTTCCCTTCATTTTGCTTGGTGCAACCCTTTCCCGCCTTTATTTTCACCAACTTTCCCACCTTTATTTTCACCAACTTTCTGGGGGAACAGAAAGCAACTCCGCACCCCCTTCTCATCGCTTCATGAGCTCCTCTTCTCTGGGACCAGGATCTGTTAAGGTTGCCAACTGTGGTTCGCTAATTCCTGGAGATTTGAGGGTTGGGTTAGGGGTTGAGGGTTGGAGCATGGGGCATGATGCCATAGAACCGTGGTGGCTAACCTTTGGCACTCTAGATGTTATGGACTACAATTCCCATCTACCCCATTGGCCATGCTGGCAGGGGCTGGTGGGAATTGTAGTCCATAACATCTGGAGTGCCAAGGGTTCGCCACCACTGCCATAGAACATGGGGTTTCCATTTACCCATCAGAGCTAGAAGAAGAGGAGTTGGTGTTTATACCTCCGCTTTTCTCTACCTTTACGGAGTCTCAAAGAATAAGAAGAGTTTGGATTGATACCGTGCCTTTCTCTCCTGGAAGGAGCCACAAGGTGGCTTCCAAGCTCCTTGCCCTCCCTCTCCCCACAACAGACACCTTGTGAGGCAGGTGGGGCTGAGAGAGTTCTGAAGAACTGTGACTGGCCCAAGGTCACCCAGCGGGAATGTAGGAGTGCAGAAACACATCTGGTTCACCTGATAAGTCTCAGCCACTCAGGTGGAGGATTGGGGAATCAAACTCAGTTCTCCAGATTAGAATCCACCTGCTTTTAACCACTACACCACACCGGCTCTCGCTTACAGTCGCCCCTGTGGGATATGATGTCATAGAGTCCACCCTCTAAAGCAGCTATTTTCTCACGGGGAGCAGATCTCTGCATCCTGGGGATCGATCGTAATTCTGGCAGGTCTCCAGGCCCCATCTGGAGAGATTCCACCATTTTGACAGGGTAGGTGTGTACAAAACACTGTAACAAATACTACACCTTGGCGTACGTAAGCTCTCTGAATAGAACAGCTTTAGTTCTTTAAGAGCAGTAGTGGTGTAGGAAGTTAAGAGCTCATGTATCTAATCTGGAGGAACCGGGTTTGATTCTCCGCTCTGCCGCCTGAGCTGTGGAGGCTTATCTGGGGAATTCAGATAAGCCTGTGCACTCCCACACACGCCAGCTGGGTGACCTTGGGCTAGTCACAGCTTCTCGGAGCTCTCTCAGCCCCACCCACCTCGCAGGGTGTTTGTTGTGAGGGGGGAAGGGCAAGGAGATTGTAAGCCCCTTTGAGTCTCCTGCAGGAGAGAAAGGGGGGATATAAATCCAAACTCTTCTTCTTTAAGAAGAGCCTGCATTTGAAGTATTTTATTTCAGGCTATTGACATAATCTAATGGGCTTGACAAAGAATACGAAATAAAAACAAATACAGAGGTTTTATAGCCTCTAAAAAGCCTCTATATAAACCTCTTGTTACTTTACCTGTTGGATTTAAATATCCCTGGATTAATTATTAGAAGAAACGAAGATTGGGACTGTCACAATTATAAATCAGTTGTCATCTGTTTATGGCTCAAGTATTGAGCTTATGTACGCCAAGGTGTAGTATTTGTTATAGTGCCCACCTGGAGATTGGCAATTGTGGGGCAAACATTGTCCCCACCATTCTAAAACATTTTTAAATGTTAAACAAGAGCCGTCCTTAAGTCACTTTTTCCAAACAAAACAACCCCATGGAAAATTCTCCCAGATGTGCCGGTTGTACAATGTACTGCCGGGGGCGGGGCATTCCTGGGCGGGGCTGTGGCAAGGATGCAGCCGCTGCGCAGGTCCTTGGGTGGGAAACCAATGCACACAGGCGCAGGCTGCCACGCACGCCGGTGCACCTCCTGCTAGACTGCTTCAAGTTCTGCGCGCTACTGCTGAGAGGAGGGGCGTAACTAAGGCAAAAATCACGTGGCAAAATCACCAAGTAGTAACCCCCTCTCGGCACACACAAATAATTAGTAACCTACTCTCGGGAACCTGTGAGAACCTGCTGGATCCCACCTCTGCGGAGACCCTATGGCTGAACGACCTCTTGAAAGTCCAGTTGTTAACAAATGGACTGTCAATTGACAGCTGGAGCATGTCCAGAGGAGGGCGAGCAAAATGGTAAAAGGCCTGGATTCCATACCCTATGAGGAGAGACAGAGAGCTGGGCATGTTTAGTCTGGAGAGGAGAAGATTAAAGGATGACATGATAGCCATGTTGAAATATTGGAAGGGATTTCATGTTGAAGAGGGAGCAAGCTGGCTTTCTGCTGCTCCAGAGATTAGGACAAGGAGTAATGGATTCAACCTATGGGAGAAGAGATTCCACCTAAACATTAGGAAGAACTTTCTGACTGTCAGGGTTGTTCGACGGTGGAATGCGCTTGGAGTGTGGCGGAGTCTCCTTCTTTGGAGGTTTTTCTAAACAGAGGCTGGCTGGCCATCTGTCAGGAGTGCTTTGATTGTGTGTTCCTCCATAGCAGGGGGTTGGACTGGATGGCCCTCGGGGTCTCTTCCAACTCTAGGATTCTAAAGCAGGTGGCCGCAGCCAGATCTTGTGGGCCCTTAAATTGCAGGAGCGCTCTCCCCTGAGATCCATCCCTTTCCATCACTGTGTTCTAGGCGAAGACTGTTTGTTTATCTATCTATCTGGCATTCTCTCAGTGACCCTCCTTTTGACCCTATTGTTTGAATTGCCGGCCTAATGGGGTGTATTTGACTCTTGGTTCAAAAGTGGTTTGCGATCGTTTTATAATGTTCTGCTTTTAAACGACTGCTACTTTGACCGCCTTGACTGGGCAAAAGGGAGTACAAATTCTGTAAATAAAGAGCTAATAAATAATATCTTGTGGTCGTGCGCTCTCCGTTTTGTCTTTCCCGAATCTCTCAGCCAACAGTTTCACCATACGAGGAACACCGCTCTCTCTCTCCACACCACGCACGATCTTGTAAACCTGTCATTTATTATATTTTCCTTGCTAAAAGAAACCCCCCCCCCTCCCTAAATTGTTTGCCTTTCCTCATAAACATAAGAACATAAGAACATAAGAACAAGCCAGCTGGATCAGACCAGAGTCCATCTAGTCCAGCTCTCTGCTACTCACAGTGGCCCACCAGGTGCCTTGGGGAGCTCACATGCAGGAGGTGAAAGCAAGGGCCTTCTGCGGCTGCTGCTGCTGCTCCCGAGCACCTGGTCTGCTAAGGCATTTGCAATCTCAGATCAAGGAGGATCAAGATTGGTAGCCATAAATCGACTTCTCCTCCATCAATCTGTCCAAGCCCCTTTTAAAGCTATCCAGGTTAGTGGCCATCACCACCTCCTGTGGCAACATATTCCAAACACCAATCACACGTTGCATGAAGAAGTGTTTCCTTTTATTAGTCCTAATTCTTCCCCCCAGCATTTTCAATGAATGCCCCCTGGTTCTAGTATTGTGAGAAAGAGAGAGAAATTTCTCTCTGTCAACATTTTCTACCCCATGCATAATTTTATAGACTTCAATCATATCCCCGCTCAGACGTCTCCTCTCCAAACTAAAGAGTCCCAAACGCTGCAGCCTCTCCTCATAGGGAAGGTGCTCCAGTCCCTCAATCATCCTCGTTGCCCTTCTCTGCACTTTTTCTATCTCTTCGATATCCTTTTTGAGATGTGGCGACCAGAACTGAACACAGGACTCCAAGTGCGGTCCCACCACTGCTTTATATAAGGGCATGACAATCTTTGCAGTTTTATTATCAATTCCTTTCCTAGTTGCTCCATCCCTTTGTGCACATTTCGTAGGTCTATGATACACACTGTGACATTCAGCATCCAGAAGGTAAAATCTGGCCAGGCCGAGATTTATATACGATATTCGTTCCTTAGTTCATTTCCTAAGAATCCCCACCAAGAAATTCGCCCATTTCCTGAGAACTGAGAGCACCGTCCGACAAATTCAGCACTAATCATTTACATGCCAGTGTAACTTTGTGGGGGACAATCACGTTTGCTCGGTGTTATTGTGATGTTTTCGCAGTCTAATACGACAGTGGAAAACACCCAGACGGAGAAAACTCCGGGATGTGGTTTGTCTCCCGCAACCCAGACCGGTTGATTAAAAGTCAACCAGCCTGTAAGCGGCAGAGCGAAAAACAAGACTTTGGTGAGGTGAAAACACACCTCCACGGGTCTGCGGTATTCAAAGAAGGCTGGGAGGAAGTGGAGCCGTCCTCTGCAAGAAGCCACCTAAAAGAAAAGGCGACGTCAGAACGCGCTCAGAGGAAATCACATCGACAGCTATAAATAGACCCAAGGGATATGGCGTTGGAGCTTCTCAAATTAGCACTACACGTTACGGGGAGAGGAATTAGGGTGGATTCCCCCACGGGGGTTGGAAATCTTTGCTGAGTGGAAAAATCTTCCGCAGCGACCCGGGGACACTTTTTGTGTTTTGTGTTCCCGGCCTCTAGGTCATGCTAGGAAATTCCCTGGGATTCAAACTCACTTCCACCCGACAGAAGTGGAATTCTGCACTGTGCAAATGTTTTTAGGACATTATAAAACGTGTTTGGGGGAAGAACTTCACACAGCTCTCTCCAGTGGTGGGATCCAAAATTTTTAGTAACAGGTTCCCATGGTGGTGGGATTCAAACTGTGGCGTAGCGCCAATGGGGCTGGGCAGGGCACGACGGGGGCGTGGCCGGGCATTCCGGGGCGGGGCATTCCTGGGCGGGGCTGTGGCAAGGACGCAGCCGCTGCGCCAGTCCTTCGGCGGGAAACGAATGCACGCAGGCGCAGGCTGCCACGCACGCCGGTGCACCTCCTGCTAGACTGCTTCTAGTTCTGCACGCTACTGCTGAGAGGAGGGGTGTAACTAAGGCAAAAATCACGTGGCAAAATCACCCATTAGTAACCCCCTCTCGGCACACACAAATAATTAGTAACCTACTCTCGGGAACCTGTGAGAACCTGCTGGATCCCACCTCTGGCTCTCTCCCCACCAAACGTCAATCCGCTACATTCCTCTCAACCTGGGTTTGTCAAAAATCACACAAAAATCCCACGTAGAGTTTTATCTTTCTTTTTTTAGTCCAGCATTTCAGCCGTGTGAAAGCACACACGGGCACACGGCCCCGTGCACTTAAATGGGTCACCCAAGTTCCTTAAAAATGTTTTATTAATCCACGTGCGTGCCTTAACGTAAGGGGATGGAGGGAAATGAGCGAAGGAGTTGCTGTGGTCGATCACGCTGGTCGTAATTCTGGAGTTAACTTGAAAAATCCTCCTTATTAAAGATAAATCGAGGAGGGCTCGAATGTCGGCCGCAGAACAAAGCTCCAAAAAAAAAAGGGATGACCAACAGGACTGGAGAGCTTGTCTCACCTCTCACTTAGAAAACAGTATCGCTTTTCCAGTATTTTTCCAGTATCGTTTTTCTCCTCTTTGCCCTGTTAGCCAAGCCAAGCCTTTTCGTCTGAATAAAACCACAGATTGCACTCAGTTGTGCCAGAGAATTTCCCAATCGGGACACAAACGGATCCCCCTCCCCTTCCTGGCATATATCTATGAAGTGCGAAGTGATAAAATCCCTACTGGCTGCAAAGGGAGATGTCATAACATTCAAGTTTACGGATGGTGCAGAACGTAGATGCTGTTCCTGCAGAGTGGTCCCCCTCCCTTTGGAGCAGCAGTGGCGTAGGAGGTTAAGAGCTCGTGTATCTAATCCGGAGGAACCGGGTTTGATTCCCCGCTCTGCCGCCTGAGCTGTGGAGGCTTATCTGGGGAATTCAGACTAGCCTGTGCACTCCCACACACGCCAGCTGGGTGACCTTGGGCTAGTCACAGCTTCTCGGAGCTCTCTCAGCCCCACCTACCTCACAGGGTGTTTGTTGTGAGGGGGGAAGGGCAAGGAGATTGTCAGCCCCTTTGAGTCTCCTGCAGGAGAGAAAGGGGGGATATAAATCCAAACTCCTCCTCCTCCTCCTCCTTCTCCTCCTCCTCATCCTCCTCCTTCTTCTTCTTCCTCCTCCTCCTTCTTCAGAGCTGTATTTACAACCCGGGCTTGGCCTTCGCAGGGGCAGCGTCTGCGTGTGGGGAGACTTGGCTGCCTTGATCCCTCTTTTCTGGGAAATATTGCAACAGACAAAAACCAAAACAATATCCTGCCCACTGGCTCATTGTGAGGCCCTAGCCATAAATTGCGTGGGTGATGAAAGGAACTCACCCGGGGCTTTAATTAAAATTCAGAGGGGATCTTTGGGAAGTATTAGTTACCGATGCTGTCGCCCACCCAGATTATGAGTTTCACAGTCAGCCAGGTAGATAGTCATCCATTAAAATGGTTTTGATCAATTGTGCTATTGGATTGCAGCGGAAGCTTCCCCGGACGAGAAAATGCTGGCACAGGAATGTGTATGTACACAATGCAGCCAAAAGACCTAAAATGCAATGGGTTGCAGACCTGTTAGAAGCATGTGTAATCCCCATGCTCAGAATGGGTTGACCCAGAAAGGGGTGGAGACTCAAAGCAGCAGAAGGCTGCAGAGCTCATGTAGTTTGGAGGCTACCAGACTCAGACCTTGATTTGTATAAGCCCTTAACACCTTGTTAAGGTAACTGCAATGTTGTTGGGAACTACTGGGAAGGTAGTTGTTTATTTTTGCTAAGTTGTAAATGTTGGAGTTTATTGTTTCAGGGGGTTTTTTATGTTCGTAATGGGTGAGAGTTCTCCTGGAAACCTTCATCATGTTGAATCCTGTTCATCAAGCCCTTGGAGTCTTCAGGAGCCAGCCCACTTGCAAAGAAGAAATGGACTTGGCATTATAAGACTGTAACTAGAAGGACTTGAAAATGCAACCTGAGCAGGACCTTGAAGTGTGATGTTAAATGTTGATGTTATATGTTAAGAAAGTAAACCATTTTGTTTTTAAAATTTGTTGTTGCAAACTCATTCCAAGTTCTGCCCCACAGAACCCGCAGAGAGAGGTTACACATGCATGCGCACAATAGAGTTGTCAGCTCATGGTTTTAGGGGCGGGGCCTGAGGAAGGTGGGGGTTGAGGAAGAAGAGTTTGGATTTCTACCCTCCCCCCACTTCTTTCCTGTAAGGGGACTCAAGGTTGCTTACAAGCTCCTTTCCCTTCCTCCCCCCACAACAGACACCTTGTGAGGCATTGGGGGGGGGGGGACAGAGAGAGGTCAGAGAGAACTGTGACTGGCCCAAGGTCACCCAGCAGGAATGTAGGAGTGCGGAAACACATCCGGCTCACCAGATAAGCCTCTGCCACTCAGGTGGAGGAGTGGGGAATCAAACCCGGTTCTCCAGATTAAAATCCACCTGCTCTTAACCACGACACCACGCCGGCTCTCCAGGAGGGGCAGACAGAGCCCCCCTTCCAAAGTCGCCATTTTCTCCAGGGGAACTGACGTCACCTGGAGGTCAGGTGTAATTTCAGGAAATCTACAGACGCCCCCTGCAGGTCAGCTTACTCAAGTGCACACAAGTGTTGCATATATACCCCTTGGCCAATTTATGACTTAGACGAGGAGGTGCTTTCTCTAAGAAAGTGTGTGCGGTGATAAGTTTGTTAATAGGAGTTATAGCAGCAATTCCCTGGAAGGAAGGAGGAGCGTAGGTTTTTTTTTAACCTCCTCTTTTCTCTACAAGGAATCTCAAAGCAGCTTACAACCGCGTTCCCTCCCCCAACAAGCACCTTGCAAGGTAGGCGGGGCTGAGAGAGTTCAGAGAGAACTGTGACTAGCCCAAGGTCACTCAGCTGGCTTCATGCGAAGGAGTGGGGATTCGAACCTGGTTCTCCGCTCTGAAGCGCTACATCACGATGGCTCGGTGGCAAGGCCTAGAAAGGGCAAGAACATCAGCAGGTATTAATACTGCAGAGTCTGAACTCGGAAGCAGTCATTTTCTCTAGGGAACTGATGATCTCCGTAGTCTGGACATTACCGTATATACCGGTGTATAAGACGACTGGTGGTATAAGATGAAACCCCCCCCCCTTTTCCAGTTAAAATATAGATTTTGGCACATACTCGCCGTATAAGACTACCCCGCAGCAGAGGCGGCGGCAGCACCCTGTGTGGCCTCGGCCTCAGGAGAGGCAGGCCGATCATTGTGGGGGAGGGACAGAGCCCCGCCGCCGCCGCTGGCACCCTGGGTGGCCTTGGCCTCGGCCTCGATCATCAAGGGGGCGGGTCGAAGAGCGGGATGCGGCGACGGCGGCAACGCTAGGATCCGCCCCGGCCGGAGGTCAGGTGCGATGGGGGCAGGACACCTCCTGAGCTCCCTCCCCCTCACTCCCTCCCCCACGTCTCTTCCTCTTTTCCTCCTTTTATACCCTCCCCTTCCCCCAGCTGCCCTAAAACCCCTCTGCCTCGTTGCTGGCTTTCACGCGGGACTTCTGGCTTGTCAGGCCGCTGATCCCCGTTGGCATGGGGTTGTCAACGGGGGTCCCCCCGCAGGAGTTCCCATTCCCCGGCAAGCCCAGGGAGAGGACGGGGGAAGCCCCGCTGTTGAGGGGCCATCCCTGGGGGTTCCCTCCGCCGCGGGAGTCCCCCGGCCCATCTGGCGCAGGAGCAGAGAACGCCCCTGGGCCCTAGTCGTCGCCAGGCTGGCTGCTGGGAGTTCCCTCACTGGAGTGGCCAGTCGATTGGCCAGGCGGTGACAAGTCCGAGAAGGGGGTGGGGGATGCCCGGCGTATAAGACGACCCCCGACTTTTGATAAGATTTTCCTGCATTAAAAAGTCGTCTTATATGCCGGTATTTACGGTAGTTGTAGTTCTGGGAGATTTCCAGGCCACCTGTGGACATTTCCCAAGAGCATATTACAGCATGAACAGAGCGGTTTTTTTCTAAGTTTGCCCTTTTCTCCTGCTTTGTTTATTCAGCAAATTTTGCGTGACGACTCTTCCGGGGCCTGCTCCCGAAAGCTCACCAAGTAACGTGATAGAATAACATTGTAAAAAGAACCCTTCAACTGTTAGAAAGTAGCCATAAAAGCAGGCCACCTGCATAAAGCAATATTTAGCGGTAAAGTTGCCAACGGCAGTCTGGGAAATTCCTGGGGATTTGGGGGCAGCGTTTGAGGATGGAGGAATTTGGAGGGGGGAGGGGATCGAATCTAGAATCTGTGTTATATGATACAGTCCACACGGTGAAGTAGGCATTTCGTCCAGAGGAATTGACCTCTACAGTCTGAAGGTCAGCTGAAATCCCAGGAGAGTTCCGGAGCCCGCCTGGAAATTGGGAAACATATTCAGTTGCCAAAAGCAGTATTAGTAAAACACTCCTCAAGCTAGAAGCAGACCATAAAGGGGCTTAAGTTTTTAAAAAGTCAATGGTAAAAAAAAGAGAGTTTTGTTCTGGAAGGGTGGGTGTACTACTATTATTTATTTATTTATTTATTTATTTATTAAATTAAATTTATAGGCCGCCTCATCCCCGAAGGGCTCGAGGCGGCTCACAACATGGCTGTTTCCAAACAGCAAATTAATACAGCATAAAAACTTAACCCATTAAAACTTAACTAATTGTAGGAATTCTAACACCAAGGAGCCACCATTAAAAAGGCCCTGCCTCTGGTTACCACTCACCTCGCCTTTGCAGTGGGACATGGACAGAGTGGAGTTTGTGAGGGGGATCTTTCCCGATGGGTTAGAGAGTAGGGGAGTTGACCCTCAATAGCTTTCCATTTTTCAAAAGCCACTGAGACGCTCAAGATTATTGGGCAGTTTTTTTGAAATCGGGAAACTATTGGTAATTTTTTAAAATTAATTATGCAATGGCTTTGTGCTTGCCAAAGGAATAAGGTTGCCAACTTCTATGCAGATGTGAAGCCCCCCCCCCCCCCGAATTACTACTACTGAGTATAGACACTACTACAGACTACAGAGAGTGCCAGCCAAGAAAGCCAATGCGATTCTGGGATGCATCAATAGGAGTATTGCGTCTAGATTGAGTGATGTAATTGTACCTCTCTATTCTGCATTGGTCAGGCCTCACCTGGAGTACTGTGTTCAATTCTGGGCACCACAATTCAAGGATATTGACAAGCTGGAACTGGTCCAGAGGAGGGCAACCAAGATGGTAAAAGGTCTGGAATCCACGCCCTATGAAGAGAGGCTTAGAAAGCTGGGGATGTTTAGTCTGGAGAAGCGAAGGTTAAGGGGGGACATGATAGCTATGTTTAAATATTTGAAGGGATGCTATGTCGAATTTTTCTCTCTCTCTTTCTCACAATACTAGAACCAGGGGGCATCCATTGAAAATGCTGGGGGGAAGAATTAGGACTAATAAAAGGAAACACTTCTTCACGCAACGTGTGATTGGTGTTTGGAATATGCTGCCACAGGAGGTGGTGATGGCCACTAACCTGGATAGCTTTAAAAGGGGCTTGGACAGATTTATGGAGGAGAAGTCGATCTCTGGCTACCAATCTTGATCCTTCTTGATCTGAGATTGCAAATGCCTTAGCAGACCAGGTGCTCAGGAGCAGCAGCAGCAGAAGGCCATTGCTTTCACCTCCTGCATGTGAGCTCCCAAAGGCACCTGGTGGGCCACTGCGAGCAGCAGAGTGCTGGACTAGATGGACTCTGGTCTGATCCAGCAGGCTAGTTCTTATGTTCTTAGAGGGAGCAAGCTTGTTTTCTGCTGCTCCAGAGACTAGGACCAGGAGTCATGGGTTCAAGGTGCAGGAAAAGAGATTCTACCTAAACATCAGGAAAAACTTCCTGACAGTAAGGGCTGTTTGACAGTGGAATTCACTACCTCGGAGTGTGGTGGAGTCTCCTTCTGTGGAGATTTTTTTAAAGAGAGGCTGGTTGGCCATCTGCCAGGAGTGCTTGGTGTGTTCTGCCATGGCAGGGGGGTGGACTTGATGGCCCTTGGGGGTCTCTTCCAACTCTATGATTCTGTGATCTTCTGAAGTAAATGGCTGTTTTAAAGGGTGGATGCAAAAGGATCATACGCTGATGAGGTCCCTTTCCACCCTTTCTGGGCTCCACGCGCAAACCTCCAGGAGTTTTTCTAGCCAAATTTGTCAGCTCTACACATTGATCAAGGGTGAGCAGAATCTTACTGCAGGAGGAAATATTAATCCCCCAGTCTGGTTGATTCATATTTGGTTTCCCAGATCCCTGGTTTGTCATCTCTGAGTCAGACCTGACCAAGTTTCATGGACGGCCGTTGGTATGTATCTCGTTTTTATTAGCACTGGTCAAAATGACACAAGAGATTATTTGTCGGGGGTACTGGGTTCCAGCCCTTCCATTCTGGGAAGAAATAATTTCCTCCATTACGATGTGCCTCTACACTACTCTGTATTTTGTATTGCGTCATTCTTTCCCAGAATGTACAGCAAGATTTGAGGCTAGTACTGCCCTAAGGATGAACTAAATTTAAGTCTAGTAGCACCTTAGCAACTGCTGAGATTTTTGGCCCATAAGCTTTTGAGACTCAAAAGCTCTGTTAGACAGATACATATCTGGTATCTGACAAAGGGTGGTTTGCTCTCGAAAGCTTATGCCTCCAAATTCTTGGTGGTCTCTATACGGCACTACTGCGTTCTGATATTGCTTTTCTATTGCAGACTGATGTTCCTATCCACCTGAAACTGTGTGTCTTTCCAAATTGCTTGAATCTAACACTTTTAGTACCTCAACAACATCAGTTGTAATTACAAATGGTCCTAACCGGGTTTGATTCCCAGTTCTGCCGCCTGAGCTGTGCAGGCTTATCTGGGGAATTCAGATTAGCCTGTGCACTCCCACACACGCCAGCTGGGTGGCCTTGGGCTAGTCACAGTTCTTCAGAGCTCTCTCAGCCCCACCCTCCTCACAGGGTGTTTGTTGTGAGGGGGGAAGGGCAAGGAGATTGTCAGCCCCTTTGAGTCTCCTGCAGGAGAGAAAGGAGGGATATAAATCCAAACTCTTCTTCTTCTTCTAATAAAAAGGTTTTCCGTGGATTTCCATTCTTGGGCTGGATTTGGCACAGGCCAATCTGGTGGCTGACAACTTTCCCCAATAGCATTCAAAAAAGCTAGTCCGCTGTAGATAAACCCCCAAGACAGTCTCGTGTTTATTGGTGCGTGAGATTCCGTTTTCAGGAAGGAAAAAGACTTTGAGCTACACTGAGCACTTCCAACTGATAGGCGATAAGCATTGTTCGCTGCCAGGATATCTAAATTGAGAAAGAAAAGGACTATGTGATGCAGAAAAATATTTCAGCCCTCGACTACCTCCTTAAAATGTTCAAATGGTGAAACGCTCAGATACGAAACAAATGCTACAATAATTCCTTAAGGAAAACTGTGCTTCATTTGGCTCGACTTGAAATCTATCGGCCAAACAATTCCGCCTGGATTCCCTCAAGTTCGTGTGATTTTGGGAGAGCCCAGGAAATGCTTTCTATCTACTCTTTCTGCCTTGTACATAATTTTTGTAAATCTCTACGTCAGCTAAAGAGGGGACAACAGAGTAGTGTAGTGGTTAAGAGCAGGAGGACTCCGATCTGGAGAACCGGGATCGGCTCCCCACTCCTTCACATAAGCCGTGGACACTTATCTGGAGAACTAGATTTGTTTCCCCGCCTGCTGGGTGACCTTGGGCTAGGCACAGTTCTCTCAGAACTCCCTCGGCGCCACCCACCTCACAAGGCATCTGTTGTGGGGAGAGGAAGGGAAGGTGATTGAAAGCCACTTTGAGACTCTATAAAGGCAGAAAATTTGGATATAAATCCAAACTCCTCCTCTTTTCTTCTGAACTAAGGAAGTCCCAGATGCTTTAACTCCGTGCTGGTAGAGACTGATGGGAATTGTAGTCCATAACATCTGGAGTGCCAAAGGTTCGCCACCACTGCTTTAACTTCTTGTCATAAAATGACAAATGTTTCCATCATCTCCTATTAAGAGGAGCTCAGAGGGCAGCAGAGGAAACTCACAAGGGGCTGACAATCTCCTTTCCCTTCCCCCTCTCCACAACAAACACCCTGTGAGGTGGGTGGGGCTGAGAGAGCTCCGAAGAAGAACTGTGACTAGCCCAAGGTCACCCAGCTGGCATGTGTTGGAGTGCACAGGCTAATCTGGTTCCCCAGATAAGCCTCCACAGCTCAAGTGGCAGAGCGGGGAATCAAACCCAGTTCTCCAGATTAGAGTGCACCTGCTCTTAACCACTACACCATGCTGGAAGACCCCTCTCTGCCTGAAACCCCAGAAGACCTTAGCAAGCCAGGTTAACATAAGAGTCTAGCTGTACAAAAGGTGATTTCAGGCGGGCAGCCATGTCAGTGTGCTGGAGAAGAGCAACATATGCAAACTTTTTTTGCATATGTTTGCATAGGAGCAGCAGTGGCGTAGGAGGTTAAGAGCTCGTGTATCTAATCTGGAGGAACCGGGTTTGATTCCCAGCTCTGCCGCCTGAGCTGTGGAGGTTTATCTGGGGAATTCAGATTAGCCTGGGCACTCCCACACACGCCAGCTGGGTGACCTTGGGCTAGTCACAGCTTCTCGGAGCTCTCTCAGCCCCACCTACCTCACAGGGTGTTTGTTGTGAGGGGGGAAGGGCCAGGAGATTGTCAGCCCCTTTGAGTCTCCTGCAGGAGAGAAAGGGGGGGGTATAAATCCAAACTCTTCTTCTTCTTCTTTTTAAAAAGCTGTCTGGGAGGTAAATAAAACCCTCTCTAAGAACTATGGTTCCCAACCTCCAGACGGGGTCCGGAGATCTTGAATCGCTAGACTGCAGAGATCAGTTCATCAGAAGAACACGGGTCCTTTGGAGGGTTAACTGCATGGCATTATAACCTCTTGCAATTCCTCCTCTCCCCAAAATGTTCCCTCCTCAGCTCCCCCCCCCCAAATTTCCAGGAACTGCCCAACCCCAAGCTGCCCAACCTACCAAAAAACAGTTTCAGATGATCGCTGTGTCAGTCTGCAGCCTAACAGCCAGATTCCGGTCCAGGTCCTTAGAGATCACCAAGATTTTTAGGGGCGTAAGCTTTCGAGAGTCAAAACTCCATCTGTGAAAGAGGGACCTCCATTCCTGCTTGCGTTTCACAAAAGGAAGCTCTTCTTCCTGATGGCTTATTATGCCCTGGGAATCTTGCTGGGCTCAGAGCCTGTTTGACTCCAAAGAAGAGCAACTTCCCTTAGCACGAAAGAGTCAGGAGCAATTCTCGATAAGAGGCGGCCGTGTGAATCTAGCAAAGAAGGCAACATCGAGTAGCCAAGGTGGGCGTTGTAAGGACACACTTAACGGGACAGGTCCAAACATCGGTCGAGGGTGGATTTACCGCTCTGAAAACCAATTTGCCCTAGTCCGGTGGTGGCGAACCCTTTCGAGACCGAGTGCCCAAATTGCAACCCAAAACCCACTTATCAGTCCCAATTTGCGCAAGCAAGTTGGCAGTAAGTGGCTCCTCGGGGTCTGCCATTTGGATCTCTTTTGGGGTGATGGTTATTTCTGCTTCAACTATGAGTAACTCTTGAGCCCAGGTTGGACCAGCTGGAGATGAGTGGTTGTAGATAGCTCTAAGTGCTGGAGGATCGAGCTCCAGCTCACCTCCTTCTTTTAGATCCTGGGTGAAGTTCATAAGGGAGGCCTCCTGGGTTGCGTAATCTGCTTTGCATGCAGTTCGACACTCCAAGTGGATCCTAGCGGTGGCCGTTTTCATATGACTCTGAACTTGTCGGGAGTTTTGCTCGGCCGTGTCCTTATTGAAAGCACTCGCCATTGATAGAGCGTCTCTCCTTCTTTCTATGGGGGGGGGGGGGGGGAGGGGGGTTAAGCATGCTACCTCGTGGGTCATCGGACAGGGATCTGGGTGTAAAAATGAGGAAGTCACTAGCCCCTCAAGCAGGGGCCAGCCTGCTGTAGCCTCCAGCAAGTCCCACATGCGCCGCTCTGCGCCTCTCTAACATCTCTGCCGCCTCTGCGCCCCCCCCCCCGGGAAGCAGCCACCTGGAGCACAGGCACTGAGGTGCAGGTGCATCAAGTCCAGAGGCCCAGGCCAGCCTAGATGTGTGTGTGTGTGGGGGGGGGCAATTTCCCCCCCACATGATGAACTCTGTGCGCGCGTGCCCACAGAGAGGGCTCTGAGTGCCACCTCTGGCACCCGTGCCATAGGTTCGCCATCACTGCCCTAGTCCAAGTATTTTATTCTCGGTTACCCAGCAAGACAGTTTGTCTAATAAGTACTTGACATACAACTTTCCCGGGGATAGATAAGATAACTGGATGGTAATTTTGTAGGTAATTTGTAGTCTCCCTTTTTGAACATCGGTACAACAATTGCCTCTGTCCAGAGTGCTGGTACTTCCCCCTGTTTTGTTAATGGAAGTAAATATGCAGGCAAGTGGAGTAGGAGGTTAAGAGCTCGTGTATCTAATCTGGGGGAACCAAGTTTGGTTCCCCGCTCTGCCGCCTGAGCTGTGGAGGCTTATCTGGGGAATTCGGATTAGCCTGTACACTTCCACACACGCCAGCTGGGTGACCTAGGGCTAGTCACAGCTTCTCGGAGCTCTCTCAGCCCCACCTACCTCACAGGGTGTTTGTTGTGAGGGGGGAAGGGCAAGGAGATTGTAAGCCCCTTTGAGTCTCCTACAGGAGAGAAAGGGGGGATATAAATCCAAACTCTTCTTCTTCTTCTTCAAGCACACACACACATACACACACATACACACACACATACACAGTCCATAAAAATCTTTAAAAATTCAGAGGGAAGAGAATCAGGGTCTGGAGATTTACGACTTTGGAGTTGAGCTATAAGCCCCTTAACCTCTTGGTCAGTCACTGGGGGCCATTCAGGATACTTTCCTATTTGAGGAGGGCTGTAAAGATCTGGAGCACAGGAGGTGTCGTTAAAAAGTTCAGAGAAATATCGGAACCAGGTTTGACTGTGTGTAAGTGCAGGGCTCATGGGGGATGGATGGAAATCTCTAATTTAACCGAACAGAAGCACCCCCCCCCACACACACACACACAGTTGCCTAGACACACCAATGAGAGCTGTGGACTCGACCTGAGAGAGGTGGGAAATTCGAACATCTAACACTTTCAAGAGACCCTGTCACAAATTCCACAAAGGAGGGCCAAGTTCTGGTGTGCGTTGTGGAGCAGGCATTTCAAGTTCCCCAGTTTTAACAAAAGGCACAAGAAAATGCACGGCGCTAAAGCAACCTCCTCCTTGATCTACACAAATTATCTTGGGGAGAGCGGGGTTGCCAATCCCCAGGGAAGGCCTGGAAATCCCCCAGAATTATAACGGATCGCCAGCTCAGTTCCCTTGGAGAAAATGGGTGCTTTGGAGGGTGGGCTTGATGTCTCTGTACCCCGTCGAGGTCCCTCCCCTCCCCAAATCCCGCTCTGCCCAAGCTCCGCCCTCAAAATCTCCAAATGTTAGCCAACCCAGATCTGGCAACCATAGGGAAGAGAGAAACAAAAAAGTCAGCCAGTCTTTCACAGAGAAGACCCGACTGAAGCTAAAATAGGGTCAACAGTGCCACTTGTAGGACTCCTGAGTGCTACACCACGTGACGCTTTGACAAACAGAAATTTTATTTTTATTTCTCCCCCCCCCCTCTTTTTGGTATTGTATTTCACCCTCTGGAGTGTTTTCTCTAGCATTAGTTTCACAGTAACGACACCCCGCGCACACACACACACCCCACAGTAAAATCACAGTTTAGAAAATATTGGCGAAAAGACTGTATTAGAACCTTCAGAGAACCTTCTACTTAAAAGTAGCATTTCAGCACCAAATACCGGGCAGTTCGGCTGGTAACGTGTATATACAGAGTACATCCCCCAAAGGCCTTAAAATGCTTATTTATAATGAAATCTATACAAAAAAACAGTTAAAAACCTTGTTCCTATGTACAATTTTTTTCCTTTTTTTAAAAAAAGCAGATTTTTCGTTACCAAAATGTACAAGAGATTGTTTTTTTCTTTTTCGTTGTTCCTTTTTAAAAATCTGTTTGCCTTAACCATCAGAAACCGCCCCGCCCCCCAATATTGCTTGTGCAAATCAAAATAAGGCAGAGAAGGGAAACATGAAAACCAAAATTTTTAAAAAAACTATAAAAGGATCAGCCATTTGAACATTTAAAGTCCCCGAACAGACACAATTCAACTTTTTTTTTAAAGAAAAAAGTGAGCAAGAAAGGGGAGGGCGGAGCCATGTTAGCAACCCACATCCTAGTTTGAGTCATAAACTATCAACACCCTGGGCTTTGAATGATCTAAGAAAGCATTTTCTCCATCCTCTGCAGCTCAAAAGGGTGAAATTGTTTGTCTCGACAACCCGTGTTTAAGTGTACTGGCCTGTTGAACAGGATGCGGGCCCTTGGCCGGGCCTCACTTGCGTTACTTTTCAATAAATAAAAACTTCCTTGCAAGGCGGGGCAGCTTGAAATTGTCAGCTGCGTGTGATAAACAGAACAACGCTCTCCTCGGAAGGAGCAAACCCACCCCTCTCCCTGCGTTTGCCCCTCCCCTCCCATTCTGCTCATTCCTGACCATTCGTCAACGACATCTTCTTTTAAAAGAGAAGACAACCAGGCCAACCTCTCCCTGACTTATTTAGAAACAAAAAAGCCACACAGCCGCTATTTCTTTAGGTGATTCCCCAGCCCCGTAAAAGACTGTTTTCAGAGGACTCGAATGCTGTTTAAAACAAAAACCAAAAAAATCTCTTTGTGATGAAAGTCCGGTCCGCTGCTTATATACAGAGGAAAGCCTCGCCCCTCTTCGTAACTTTGAAGAGGTCAAAGTAGCTGATTTCAGACAACGTGGCAAAAAAAAAAAAAAAACAGGAAAAAGAAACCCATACATCCTTCTCACTCCTCCGTTTAAAAGTAACACATTCGGTTGCTGTTTCAAAGTCGACCCTGGAACCGAGGACTCCGCCTCTCGACTGGAACCGTTCTGCGATCGAGCCTCGGCAATACTGTCGAATTAACTGTCCCATGTGTGAAGGATCCGTGCCCCCAACGGCCTGGGAGGGCAAAGTGCTTTGCGAGAACACAAGGACGCCAACCGCCCCAGGTCGTCGTCTCCCCGCGTTTGTAAAGTGCATGCCGGCACACCCGAGGGCGCTAGGACCGTTCCGAGCTTTGGCTGGGACTGGGCTCCGCCCCTTCCTCGTTGCTGCTGTCCATGTCCTGTTCCATGACGGTCTCCTCGTCGTCGAGGCGCTGGCTGGTGAAGTTGTTGAGTTCCAAGAGCCCGCTGGGTTCCACGACCACGTTGGAGGTGGAGTGGCAAGCCACGGAATACTGCGGGATAGTCTGGAAAACGAGAACAGAACGCCACGCGTGAGCAGAAGAATACCCATGCCAGTTGGTTGCAAGGAAAATAAAGATGGGGTTTATGAATTGGGGGAAGAGGCCCCTATCACCAGCGTGAAAGTGGAAAGGGAACTACTGCCACTACCACTACTTTGATTGCATGTTCCTGCATTGCAGGGGGTTGGACTTGACGGCCCTTGGGGTCTCGTCCAACTCTATGATTCTATACTACTACTAATTTTATTTACTTTGTTTATAACCCAACCTTCCCCCCACAGTTGAAACCCAAAACAGCTTATGTTGTTTGCCTCTCCATTTTGTCGTCCAACAACCCTGGGATATGGGTTAGGTTGACTCATTGTTATTCACAGGGTTACGTTGTGAACACTTTGCTGCGAATCAGGAAGGCCACGAGTTCAAATACGCCGTTTTCGTCATGACCTTGTTAAACGGCATCAGGTAAGCTTTGGTCCTGGGTGCCTGAGAGAGAGCATCCGCCCATATATTCCTGCCCGGATGCTGAGATTGGAGGGGGAGGTTTGCCTGACTGTCCCCCCCCCCCCACATTGGGAAATGCCCTCCCTCCAGAGGTTTGCCAGACACCTACTCTCTTTGAGTTTTGGGTGCCTGGTAAAAACTGTCCTCTTTACCCAGGCATTTGGCTGATTTCCTGCACTGGCGGGGGAGGGGGAGGTTCTGTACACCTGTCCCGTTTTTGTGGTGGTGGGGTTGGGCGTTTGAGATTTTAGATCGCTTTAGGGTTTTTAGGATGGGGTTTTATTGCGATTTCACCAATTTTGGATGCGATTTTGTTTTTTCTGTATTGCAGCTGGTCCTGAGACTGTGGTAAAGGGAAGGGAATAAATGTAAATAAATAAATAAGCAAGCACGCAATCTTTCACCCTGTGTAATGGGCAGAAGTACCATAGGAAAGGCTATCACACAGAAGGTCTTGGATTCAACCCCAGGCATCCTGCCTAAAAGGATCTTAAGAAGCAGGCGGGGGGGGGGGAGGTCCAGGATTGACTGTGGGATCCTGGAGAGCTGCTGTAAGTCACAGCAGACAAGACAGATGCTGGCTGCATACAGTCCTTGTACAGGACCAGCTGAGATTGCTGGTCCCCTCCACGGCTCCCTGCAAACTAAGAACATTTATCCTCAGCTGCACGTTACAGAAAACTTCTTGGCAAAGAAGAGGGGGACAGCCATTTCTGGGCCCATAACCCAAGGCCTTCGAGTGGGACATCTCGGGAACTCAGGACCTTTGGCCTACAAAGCAGGCGTTCTATTGCTGAGCCACAACCCCACGTTCCTTGAGAGTACAACAGCACAGATTAAAAATACACTCTGAAAATAGCTTGCCGGGGAAAAATCAAAGCGGTTCTCTAAGCTCAGAGATGACAACCAGATTTTGGGGGTATGAGCTTTTGAGAGCGCTCTTTGTTGGATACAAATGGAGATCTCTGAGCCTTTATATCCTAGGCACAAAGGTGTGCAAAGATGGAGTCAGGATTAGGCTTGGCGATTCAGCATCGGGCCAATGGAGGATGGAAACAATAGGGGATGGGGGGTCTCCCTTTGGGGGTCCACAACTTTGGATCCCCTCAACCAAACTTCACGAAAGCTGGGTGGTGTCATCAGGAGGGTCTCCTGAAGATACCCACTAGGTTCAAAATGTGCCCTCTACAGGCCAAACACAAAAAAACACTTAAAATGCTAAAAAATGCTAACGAACCTGAATTTTTCGGCATACCAAATCAGGGATTCGGCTAATTTGGCCATACTGATAATTTTATAGCCGAATCAAGCCGAATCTGAATTTTCCCGATATTGCTCAAGCTTAGTCAGGATGCAGACACACAATACAAAATACAATCAGCTTGATCAGAGCAGAGGAAAAATGCTTGGAGGCAGAACATTAGCATTTGTAGTGAGATTTAAGAATTCATCCCTGGGGCACCCACTGTTCTCAATTTGGGAATGAACAGCAATTTCACATTGTAATTTCCTCTTCAACTGGTTTTCGAGTGTTGCAGTTTTTAATGTTCGAGTTCTACCCATTGGTTCTTTCACAAAACCATTCTTTTGGTTTTGCATAGAACCCAAAGGGCATGGATTACATTTGACGGCATATATCGTGGAAAATCAACAGATGAATTTTGGGAAGACAAATGCTGTAATGGCTAAACCAGGGCCATGCTGGTAGGGGCTGATGGGATTTGTAGTCCTTGAACATCTGGAGAGCCGCAGGTTGCAGACCCTTGGGCTAAACTAACAAACCTTGTAAATAGATGGTCAACACAAGAATTTGATGAGAAATGGGAACTTTATTTCTTTTACACACAAAAATAACTGGAAGGTTATTAACTTGCTAATGATTAAAATACAAGAGAGCCAGTGGATACAGGGTAGTAAATTTTAAGATTTTGTAACAGTCTCTCTGATAATAGTTATTTCAAGATTCAACATGTTATAGCTATATCGATAGTTTTTGGGTCGATGTATTACTTTTTCCCTTTTTGTCTTTGCCTTGGAAATTTCCTTTTTTTTTTCATTTCTCTATTTTGTTGTCAATTATACTGTGAAAATTAATTTTTAAAATTATTTTTTAAAAAATTAAAAAGGAAGTTGGGAACCCTAACCAACTCTTGATCATCCCCCCCCCCCCCCCCCCCGAGACGATCTTTCAACTGCTTACCTGAATTAAGATCTCTGTGGGGATCTCCTCTGCTTTTTTCGGGGCTATGTTCTGGATACGGATGAACTGGCTGGCTGTGGGTGGAGCTGGAACGGCCGGTTTCCTCTCCAGTAAAGACGGCCCAACCGCGGGAGGGCTCGACGCAGAGTCCAAGCGTTTTGGCGGCTGTAGGACAGATGTCGCCACGGCCGTGCCCGCCCCGACTGTGGCCACCCGCAGCACCGAGGCAGGTGCTGAGTCCGCTTCGCCAGTCAGAGTGCCACTGGGGACGACCTTGCTGGTGGGGGGTTCCGTGACCGTGCGGTCTACGCTTGTGTCAATCTGAGCTTCCATCATGGACATTTTCAAAATGTCCGCGACAGCTGTCTTCGTGGGTACCTGGACAGGAAATAGGCTTGGGAGAGACGGGGTCAGCTTAGGCGCCGAACTGATGCTGGCCACCTTGGACACGGTAGGTGGCTGATGCCCTTCAAAAGTTATCTTTGTAACAGAGGATCCTTGGGATATTATGGGCTGGTGCACCTGAAAATCAAATCAGATTTGTGCATGTTACAGGCAGGTTGGAGATCCTCTCTTTAAAAAAAATTACATCACTTTAAAGCTTGAGATTTAAAAAAAGAAAAGAAAGCAAAAACTACTATAGGAAAGTGAGTTTGGAAACTCTCAATTTTAAACACAGAACAATTGCTAGTCAACAATAGCAGGTGGGGAACAACTAGGAAGATGCTAAGGTCAAAAGAGAGATCACCATAGATGTCCATTACAGCAGCCCCGTTTTCCTTTGGGATTTACACCCCCCAAGCGTTGCCTCTCTTCACCCCCCCTGTCAAAAAGCTCAGGGCATTTAGTGAGGATTTTTTCTTTAAACACATTTATTGGGGGGGTGGGGTGGGAGGTCAACGCACACATTTGCCACTTAATTTTTCTGCCCTCCCCCCAGACAATGAGATCGCTCTTCTAGGACAAAGATACTAAGCCGAGGGCGATGTAAACTACAAAGGAAGACGTACAATGGAGTTCCTTAGACTGCCGCCGCAGGGTTCGTCTTTATTTCCATAGAAATTTTTTAAAAAGGTTTTACAGGGACGGAAATCAATTACTTTATACCTACAAAACAGAAAGAAACAGAAACAAACAAAAGGGGGGAAAGGAATTAGGGATCGATCGAACAACGAGGTGCATGCAGAAGAACAGACTTCCAAGTTTGAGGGCGTTTTCCCCTCCCACCCACTGGGCCTGACAAATATCTATTTAGGGACACTGATCAATAAGTCTGGCTGGTGTTTGGGTACGAAGTCGCTGGGTCTAGAGCTGACCTCTAGATAGCCGTGGTCGAAATGCCGATCCTCCTAACAAGCGACGTGCAAACAAACGAGGGGAACAAATTTAACCCTACAAAACTATAATAAAGTACCTAAAATTGTTTGAGGGGCCATCGTATACCAAAAAAACATACGTATTCGTTATCAATTAAAATAATCCACGCTAGTAAAAGACCCATAATGGCCTACCTGATACATAACAATACCACAATACAATACACAGAAGGGTGCAATGGGACACTTTTTTTGACACTTAAAAGCAAAACCTTATAACGCCTCGGCCACAGGAAACTCTTTTAGTCTGGAGCCAATGAATTCATGCCATGGCAGAATTGGGCATGACTGGCACATCATGATCTTTAAGAGGACGTGACTTTGTGTGGAAGACCTGGCCACCCATTTAAACAACTTTTCATGACTTGGTCTGAATCATAGAGAAATGTTATAATGCCATCTGTAGTCTGGTAGCTAAACACTGTATCACTTTCGGCCAAGGCCGGTTGGCTGGAAAGCATCTGTTTTTATAACACAAACTGGGGCAGTGGTCTGTCAAGCAAGCCCTTGGAACGACTCAAAACGAGGTAAAGTGCCTCGACCATATAACCTGTCCGAGTTGCAGGATTCCTATTTTCTTTGCACAGAACTCTGGTCCTAATTTCTACTGTTGAAACCACATCTTATAAGCTGAGGAAGGGCAAAACAGCTGACAGCAGCGCCACCTGCTGACTGACTCCCAAAACACAAGTCTTAAGCCCTGCCTCAGAGCGAACAGGGGTTTGGTTCGGGGTCTTGGATTTCTGTCCCCCGGCTGCTCCTCCCTGCTCGCCTTGTGTCAAGCCATACAAAAACGGTTCTGGTGGTTCAAAGCAGAGTCCTGGCGTGCCTTGCGCTAAGAAGCTGGGCCCTTGAAAAGTGTCCCTACACAGACGTGCACGCAGCGAGGCACGTCCTTGGGAACAGCAGCTATGCCGGAGAGTAGGCGAAAATATCCCCTAGGTCAGTGGTGGCGAACCTATGGCACTTCAGATGTTCATGGACTACAATTCCCATCAGCCCCTACTGTCCATGAGCATCTGGAGTGCCATAGGTTCGCCACCACAGCCCTAGGTTATACTGGTTGAAATACAGCTTGTCGATATCGTCCTTGTACATTTCTGGGCACTGCAATTCAAGAAGGATATTGACAAGCTGAAACGGGTCCGGAGGAGGGCAAACAAAACGGTAATAGGTCTGGAATCCATGCCCTACGAGGAAAGACTTAGGGAGGTGAGGATGTTTTGTTTGGTGAAGAGAACATAAGAACATAAGAACAAGCCAGCTGGATCAGACCAGAGTCCATCTAGTCCAGCTCTCTGCTACTCGCAGTGGCCCACCAGGTGCCTTTGGGAGCTCACATGCAGGAGGTGACCCTTAAAGGTTAAGAGGTAACGTGATAGCCATGTTTAGATATCTGAAGGGATGTCATGTTGGTGAAGGAGCAAGCTTGTTTTCTGCTGCTCCAGAGACGAGGACCAGGAGCAATGAGTTCAAGGCAGAGGGATAGGTACAGGGAAAGAGAAACATTAGGAAGAACTTCCTGATGGTCAGTGCTGCTCGACAATGGAATACGCTGCCTCGGAGGGTGGAGGAGTCTCGTTCTTAGGAGGTTTTAAAAAAATAATGACTTAATGTTCATGGGTGTCATGGAAGACAGAAGGGTGGATAAACAATATAGTTATATGTATAAAATAATGATTAAAGCAGCCCATGCAACAATAGCCTTGGGCTGGAAAGAAAAGAAAAAATGGACATTTCAGAAATGGTTAGAATATATCTGGGAACAAGTGACACTTGATATTTTCGATATACTAACCAAAAATAAGACGTGGCAAGATAAACAGAATGAAATTTTGAAGATATGGATAATATACGTGGACTGGATGAAAGAAGCTCGAGCCAATGAAGAAACATGGGAGAAGAGGCTACAGAGAATGAACTTACTGCTGTTTGTGTGACAAAACTACGAAGAAGTAGTAATGGGGGGAGGGAGAAAAGGGGGAAAAAGTATTGTTTGAAAATGTATGAAGAAGGAAATTACTATAAACTGTAAAATTCAAATAATACAATAAAAATTGTTTTTTAAAAAGGAGGTTTTTAAACAGAGACCGGGGGCCTCTCTTTTGCATAGGGAGAACGGCTCTCTTAGCACTGCTGGGGGGCCAAAATTTCCTATACCTAGGCTGATGAAAAGGCAGCTGTAGCTCTCTTCTCTGCGTCCCAAGCAGGCGCTGGAGTCTGTGTCCCTGGACTTTCCTCTTCTAGACTAGGTAAATATCCCCCTTCCCACAACAACCTCTGCTATTCCAAATCGATGCTGCACCTTTTTCCAAATCTTAGGCTTCTTCAAAATTCTGCGGCTGTGTGTATTTTGGCACTGGCACACGAAAGTGTATTATTTTACCTTTGCAATAAAATTTGCTAAAACTTTTAAATTCTGGCCTCCTATGGTTCTCTGAGAAAGACCCCCCCGACACACACAAACTTTGGTGGGAAAGATCCAAGTTACCCCCTCTCGCAACGCAAGGGCTGTCCCCCTGCTAATGCCCCAAACGAAAGGAAAAAAACCAAGGCCAATTTGGGTATCGACCTTACCTGGTTTGTTGACGGCTTCTCGGCAGCGGCCTGGAGTTGCATTTGGCCCTGGGGAGGCTGGGGCTGGACGTAGATCTTTTGGGCCGTGGGTGCCTGCTGCAGCTTGGGCAGCTGCTGTGTGGTCTTGACGGCCAGCACCTGGACCACGGTCTGCTGCGGCTGGGCCACCAAAGTGGGGAGCTGCCTCTCGCGGATGATGGAGTGGTGCTGGGCCGGTTGGGCGTCCGACAGCTTGGGCGGGGCCGGGTCTTGCTGCTGGAGCGGGGCCAGCTTCTGGTGCCGGATGGACAGCTGGGGCATCTGGGGCAGCTTGTGAGGCAGCGGCTCGGCCTGCAGGTGGATGGTCTGCTTCTGCTTGGCCTGGAAACACTGCAAGGTCTTGACCTGAAGCTGGGTCTGCTCCAGCGGCGGCTGGCTCAGTTTGGGCGGCTTCTGCCCCTGCACCAGGGCGGAGCGGTAGAAGAGCCCCGTCTGGGGGTCCAGCGTGTCCATCTCTTCCACTTCGCCCTCCTCGGTGCCCAGCTGCTCGCTGTGCTTGGTGAACGCCGTGTGGCTGCTCAGGGCCTAGAAGGCACACCGAAGAAAAACCCCCAGAACAGAACAAGACATGAATAACAAACAGAGAATAAATCAGCACAACTCTCGAGCTAGAAGGGGAAGATTCGGCACGGCCAGAGCTGACAAGACTTGCTGAGAGATCTTGGGCTGTTATTCTCCCTCACAGGAGCAGCAGTGGCGTAGGAGGTTAAGAGCTTGTGTATCTGCTCTTCATCTTATTTTTCCCCCCTTTGTCTAAGCAAGTAGAACTATGCATGGAAGTCTTCAGTCAATGCAAAGGACGAGTCGCCAGATGTCTTCCTATGCTTTATTTTAATATAAATATTTCTATGTAAATAAGTTTCATTTTTAGAGAGTATAGTAGTAGAGGCACTTTGATCTGTAAAATGGCTTAAAAATGTACATTAGTTTATTATCGTTAGAGAGAATAGATCTATGAAACTGTGGAACTGTTCTCTTCTTTTTTGCTTTTTTTGGACTCTCGGTGGATACAGAGGAAGTTCTTACTTTTTAATTATGTTATATTAATGGCAGTAACTGATAAAATGTTGCACAACTGTGCAAAGGTTTTTGTAGATGTATGACGAGATGCAGAACTATGTAACTATACTTTTCTATGTATAATTTCAAGTTGTAATAAAAGCTTTAATTAAAAAAAAGAGCTCATGTATCTAATCTGGAGGAACCGGGTTTGATTCCCAGCTCGGCCGCCTGAGCTGTGGAGGCTTATCTGGGGAATTCAGATTAGCCTGTACACTCCCACACACGCCAGCTGGGTGACCTTGGGCTAGTCACAGCTTCTCTGAGCTCTCTCCGCCCCACCTACCTCACAGGGTGTTTGTTGTGAGGGGGGAAGGGCAAGGAGATTGTCAGCCCCTTTGAGTCTCCTGTAGGAGAGAAAGGGGGGATATAAATCCAAACTCTTCTTCTTCTTCTTCTTCTTCTTCTTCTTCTTCTTCTTCTTCTTC
>NC_059428.1:5704891-5737132 GCF_021028975.2 Sphaerodactylus townsendi | reverse complement strand
GAAGAAGAAGAAGAAGAAGAAGAAGAAGAAGAAGAAGAAGAAGAAGAGTTTGGATTTATATCCCCCCTTTCTCTCCTACAGGAGACTCAAAGGGGCTGACAATCTCCTTGCCCTTCCCCCCTCACAACAAACACCCTGTGAGGTAGGTGGGGCGGAGAGAGCTCAGAGAAGCTGTGACTAGCCCAAGGTCACCCAGATGGCGTGTGTGGGAGTGTACAGGCTAATCTGAATTCCCCAGATAAGCCTCCACAGCTCAGGCGGCCGAGCTGGGAATCAAACCCGGTTCCTCCAGATTAGATACATGAGCTCTTTTTTTTAATTAAAGCTTTTATTACAACTTGAAATTATACATAGAAAAGTATAGTTACATAGTTCTGCATCTCGTCATACATCTACAAAAACCTTTGCACAGTTGTGCAACATTTTATCAGTTACTGCCATTAATATAACATAATTAAAAAGTAAGAACTTCCTCTATATCCACCGAGAGTCCAAAAGAAACAAAGAGAACAGTTCCACAGTTTCATAGATCTATTCTCTCTAACGATAATAAACTAGTGTACATTTTAAAGCATTTTACAGATCAAAGTGCCTCTACTGCTATACTATCTAAAAAATAAAACTTATTTACATAGAAATATTTATATTAAAATAAAGCATAGGAAGACATCAGGTGACTCGTCCTTTGCATTGACTGAAGGCTTCCATTCATAGTTCTACTTGCTTAGACAAAGGGGGGAAAAATAAGATGAAGAGCAGATACACAAGCTCTTAACCTCCTACGCCACTGCTGCTCCTGTGAGGGAGAATAACAGCCCAAGATCTCTCAGCAAGTCTTGTCAGCTCTGGCCGTGCCGAATCTTCCCCTTCTAGCTCGAGAGTTGTGCTGATTTATTCTCTGTTTCTTATTCATCTCTTGTTCTGTTCTGGGTTTTTTTTTTCCGGTGTGCCTTCTAGGCCCTGAGCAGCCACACGGCGTTCACCAAGCACAGCGAGCAGCTGGGCACCGAGGAGGGCGAAGTGGAAGAGATGGACACGCTGGACCCCCAGACGGGGCTCTTCTACCGCTCCGCCCTGGTGCAGGGGCAGAAGCCGCCCAAACTGAGCCAGCCGCCGCTGGAGCAGACCCAGCTCCAGGTCAAGACCCTGCAGTGCTTCCAGGCCAAGCAGAAGCAGACCATCCACCTGCAGGCCGAGCAGCTGCCCCACAAGCTGCCCCAGATGCCCCAGCTGTCCATCCGGCACCAGAAGCTGGCCCCACTGCAGCAGCAAGACCCGGCCCCGCCCAAGCTGTCGGACGCCCAGCCGGCCCAGCACCACTCCATCATCCGCGAGAGGCAGCTCCCCACTCTGGTGGCCCAGCCGCAGCAGACCGTGGTCCAGGTGTTGGCCGTCAAGACCACCCAGCAGCTGCCCAAGCTGCAGCAGGCGCCCACAGCCCAAAAGATCTACGTCCAGCCCCAGCCGCCCCAGAGCCAAATGCAACTCCAGGCCGCTGCCGAGAAGCCGTCGGCAAACCAGGTAAGGTCGTTACCCCAATTGGTTTTGGCTTTTTTCCCTTTTGTTTGGGGCATTGGCAGAGGGACAGCCCTTGCGTTGCGAGAGGGAGTAACTGGGATCTTTCCCACCAAAGTTTGTGTGTGTCGGGTGGGGGGGGGGTGGGGTCTTTCTCAGAGAACCACAGGAGGCCAGAATTTAAAAGTTTTAGCAATTTTATTGCAAAGGTAAAATAACACACTTTCATGTGCCAGTGCCAAAATACACACAGCCACAGAATTTCGAAGAAGCCTAAGATTTAGAAAAAGGTGCTGCATAGATTTGGAATAGCAGAGGTTGTTGTGGGAAGGGGGATATTTACCTGGTCTAGAAGAGGAAAGTCCAGGGATACAGACTCCAGCGCCTGCTTGGGATGCAGAGAAGAGAGCTACAGCTGCCGTTTCGTCAACTTGGTATCGGAAATTTTGGCCCTCCAGCAGTGCTAAGAGAGCCGTTCTCCCTACACAAAAGAGAGGCCCCCGGTCTCTGTTTAAAAACCTCCTTTTAAAAAAATAATTTTTAATTGTATCATTTGAATTTTACAGTTTATAGTAATTTCCTTCTTCATACATTTTCAAACAATACTTTTTCCCCCTTTTCTCCCTCCCCCCATTACTACTTCTTCGTAGTTTTGTCACACAAACAGCAGTAAGTTCATTCTCTGTAGCCTCTTCTCCCATGTTTCTTCATTGGCTCGAGCTTCTTTCATCCAGTCCACGTATATTATCCATATCTTCAAAATTTCATTCTGTTTACCTTGCCACGTCTTATTTTTGGTTAGTATATCGAAAATATCAAGTGTCACTTGTTCCCAGATATATTCTAACCATTTCTGAAATGTCCATTTTTTCTTTTCTTTCCAGCCCAAGGCTATTGTTGCATGGGCTGCTTTAATCATTATTTTATACGTATAACTCTATTGTTTATCCACCCTTCTGTCTTCCATTGCACCCATGAACATTAAGTCATTATTTAAAAAAAACCTCCTAAGAACGAGACTCCTCCACCCTCCGAGGCAGCGCATTCCATTGTCAAGCAGCACTGACCATCAGGAAGTTCTTCCTAATGTTTCTCTTTCCCTGTACCTTTCCCTCTACCTTGAACTCATTGCTCCTGATCCTCGTCTCTGGAGCAGCAGAAAACAAGCTTGCTCCTTCACCAACATGACATCCCTTCAGATATCTAAACATGGCTATCATGTTACCTCTTAACCTTTAAGGGTCACCTCCTGCATGTGAGCTCCCAAAGGCACCTGGTGGGCCACTGCGAGTAGCAGAGAGCTGGACTAGATGGACTCTGGTCTGATCCAGCAGGCTAGTTCTTATGTTCTTATGTTCTCTTCACCAAACAAAACATCCCCAGCTCCCTAAGTCTCTCCTCGTAGGGCATGGATTTCAGACCTATTACCACTTTGTTTGCCCTCCTCTGGACCCGTTTCAGCTTGTTAATATCCTTCTTGAATTGCAGTGCCCAGAAATGTACAAGGACGATATTGAAAAGCTGTATTTCAACCAGTATAACCTAGGGCTGTGGTGGCGAACCTACGGCACTCCAGATGCTCATGGACAGCAGGGGCTGATGGGAATTGTAGTCCATGAACATCTGAAGTGCCATAGGTTCGCCACCACTGACCTAGGGGGTATTTTCGCCTACTCTCCGGCATACCTACTGTTCCCAAGGACTTGCCTCGCTGCATGCACGTCTGTGCTGGGACACTTTTCAAGGACCCAGCTTCTTAGCGCAAGGCACGCCAGGACTCTGCTTTGAACCACCAGAACCGTTTTTGCATGGCCTGACACAAGGCGAGCAGGGAGGAGCAGCCGGGGGACAGAAATCCAGGACCCCGAACCAAACCCCTGTTTGCTCTGAGGCAGGGCTTAAGGCTTGTGGTTTGGGAGTCAGTCAGCAGGTGGCGCTGCTGTCAGCTGTTTTGCCCTTCCTCAGCTTATAAGATGTGGTTTCAACAGTAGAAATTAGGACCAGAGTTCTGTGCAAAGAAAATAGGAATCCTGCAACTCGGACAGGTTATATAGTCGAGGCACTTTACCTCGTTTTGAGTCGTTCCAAGGGCTTGCTTGACAGACCGCTGCCCCAGTTTGTGTTACAAAAACCGATGCTCTCCAGCCAACTGGCCTTGGTCGAAAGTGATACAGTGTTTAGCTACCAGACTACAGATGGCATTATAACATTTCTCTATGATTCAGACCAAGTCATGAAAAGTTGTTTAAATGGGTGGCCAGGTCTTCCACACAAAGTCACGTCCTCTTAAAGATCATGATGTGCCAGTCATGCCCAATTCTGCCATGGCATGAATTCATTGGCTCCAGACTAAAAGAGTTTCCTGTGGCCGAGGCGTTATAAGATTTTGCTTTTAAGTGTCAAAAAAGTGTCCCATTGCACCCTTCTGTGTATTGTATTGTGATATTGTTATGTATCAGGTAGGCCATTATGGGTCTTTTACTAGCGTGGATTATTTTAATTGATAACGAATACGTATGTTTTTTTGGTATACGATGGCCCCTCAAACAATTTTAGGTACTTTATTATAGTTTTGTAGGGTTAAATTTGTTCCCCTCGTTTGTTTGCACGTCGCTTGTTAGGAGGATCGGCATTTCGACCACGGCTATCTAGAGGTCAGCTCTAGACCCAGCGACTTCGTACCCAAACACCAGCCAGACTTATTGATCAGTGTCCCTAAATAGATATTTGTCAGGCCCAGTGGGTGGGAGGGGAAAACGCCCTCAAACTTGGAAGTCTGTTCTTCTGCATGCACCTCGTTGTTCGATCGATCCCTAATTCCTTTCCCCCCTTTTGTTTGTTTCTGTTTCTTTCTGTTTTGTAGGTATAAAGTAATTGATTTCCGTCCCTGTAAAACCTTTTTAAAAAATTTCTATGGAAATAAAGACGAACCCTGCGGCGGCAGTCTAAGGAACTCCATTGTACGTCTTCCTTTGTAGTTTACATCGCCCTCGGCTTAGTATCTTTGTCCTAGAAGAGCGATCTCATTGTCTGGGGGGAGGGCAGAAAAATTAAGTGGCAAATGTGTGCGTTGACCTCCCACTCCCCCAATAAATGTGTTTAAAGAAAAAAATGTCACTAAATGCCCTGAGCTTTTTGACGGTGGTGGGGGGGTGGGGTGAAGAGAGGCAACGCTTGGGGGGTGTAAATCCCAAAGGAAAACGGGGCTGCTGTAATGGACATCTATGGTGATCTCTCTTTTGACCTTAGCATCTTCCTAGTTGTTCCCCACCTGCTATTGTTGACTAGCAATCGTTCTGTGTTTAAAATTGAGAGTTTCCAAACTCACTTTCCTATAGTAGTTTTTGCTTTCTTTTCTTTTTTTAAATCTCAAGCTTTAAAGTGATGTAATTTTTTTTAAAGAGAGGATCTCCAACCTGCCTGTAACATGCACAAATCTGATTTGATTTTCAGGTGCACCAGCCCATAATATCCCAAGGATCCTCTGTTACAAAGATAACTTTTGAAGGGCATCAGCCACCTACCGTGTCCAAGGTGGCCAGCATCAGTTCGGCGCCTAAGCTGACCCCGTCTCTCCCAAGCCTATTTCCTGTCCAGGTACCCACGAAGACAGCTGTCGCGGACATTTTGAAAATGTCCATGATGGAAGCTCAGATTGACACAAGCGTAGACCGCACGGTCACGGAACCCCCCACCAGCAAGGTCGTCCCCAGTGGCACTCTGACTGGCGAAGCGGACTCAGCACCTGCCTCGGTGCTGCGGGTGGCCACAGTCGGGGCGGGCACGGCCGTGGCGACATCTGTCCTACAGCCGCCAAAACGCTTGGACTCTGCGTCGAGCCCTCCCGCGGTTGGGCCGTCTTTACTGGAGAGGAAACCGGCCGTTCCAGCTCCACCCACAGCCAGCCAGTTCATCCGTATCCAGAACATAGCCCCGAAAAAAGCAGAGGAGATCCCCACAGAGATCTTAATTCAGGTAAGCAGTTGAAAGATCGTCTCGGGGGGGGGGGGGGGGGGGATGATCAAGAGTTGGTTAGGGTTCCCAACTTCCTTTTTAATTTTTTAAAAAAAATTAAAAAAATTAATTTTCACAGTATAATTGACAACAAAATAGAGAAATGAAAAAAAAAAGGAAATTTCCAAGGCAAAGACAAAAAGGGAAAAAGTAATACATCGACCCAAAAACTATCGATATAGCTATAACATGTTGAATCTTGAAATAACTATTATCAGAGAGACTGTTACAAAATCTTAAAATTTACTACCCTGTATCCACTGGCTCTCTTGTATTTTAATCATTAGCAAGTTAATAATCTTCCAGTTATTTTTTGTGTGTAAAAGAAATAAAGTTGCCATTTCTCATCAAATTCTTGTGTTGACCAACTATTTACAAGGTTTGTTAGTTTAGCCCAGGGGTCTGCAACCTGCGGCTCTCCAGATGTTCATGGACTACAAATCCCATCAGCCCCTACCAGCATGGCCCTGGTTTAGCCATTACAGCATTTGTCTTCCCAAAATTCATCTGTTGATTTTCCACGATATATGCCGTCAAATGTAATCCATGCCCTTTGGGTTCTATGCAAAACCAAAAGAATGGTTTTGTGAAAGAACCAATGGGTAGAACTCGAACATTAAAAACTCCCAACACTCAAAAACCAGTGGAAGAGGAAATTACAATGTGAAATTGCTGTTCATTCCCAAATTGAGAACAGTGGGTGCCCCGGGGATGAATTCTTAAATCTCACTACAAATGCTAATGTTCTGCCTCCAAGCATTTTTCCTCTGCTCTGATCAAGCTGATTGTATTTTGTATTGTGTGTCTGCATCCTGACTAAGCTTGAGCAATATCGGGAAAATTCAGATTCGGCTTGATTCGGCTATAAAATTATCAGTATGGCCGAATCAGCCGAATCCCTGATTTGATATACCGAAAAATTCAGGTTCGTTAGCATTTTTTAACATTTTAAGTGTTTTTTTGTGTTTGGCCTGTAGAGGGCACATTTTGAACCTAGTGGGTATCTTCAGGAGACCCTCCTGATGACACCACCCAGCTTTCGTGAAGTTTGGTTGAGGGGATCCAAAGTTGTGGACCCCCAAAGGGAGACCCCCCATCCCCTATTGTTTCCATCCTCCATTGGCCCGATGCTGAATCGCCAAGCCTAATCCTGACTCCATCTTTGCACACCTTTGTGCCTAGGATATAAAGGCTCAGAGATCTCCATTCCCATTTGTATACAACAAAGAGCGCTCTCAAAAGCTCATACTCCCCAAATCTGATTGTCATCTCTGAGCTTTAGAGAACCGCTTTGATTTTCCCCCGGCAAGCTATTTTCAGAGTGTATTTTAAATCTGTGCTGTTGTACTCTCAAGGAACGTGGGGTCGTGGCTCAGCAACAGAATGCCTGCTTTGTAAGCCAAAGGTCCCAAGTTCCTGAGATGTCCCACTCGAAGGCCTTGGGTTATGGGCCCAGAAATGGCTGTCCCCCTCTTCTTTGCCAAGAAGTTTTCTGTAATGTGCAACTGAGGATAAATGTTCTTAGTTTGCAGGGAGCCGTGGAGGGGACCAGCAATCTCAGCTGGTCCTGTACAAGGACTGTATGCAGCCAGCATCTGTCTTGTCTGCTGTGACTTACAGCAGCTCTCCAGGATCCCACAGTCAATCCTGGACCTCCCCCCCCCCCGCCTGCTTCTTAAGATCCTTTTAGGCAGGATGCCTGGGGTTGAATCCAAGACCTTCTGTGTGATAGCCTTTCCTATGGTACTTCTGCCCATTACACAGGGTGAAAGATTGCGTGCTTGCTTATTTATTTATTTACATTTATTCCCTTCCCTTTACCACAGTCTCAGGACCAGCTGCAATACAGAAAAAACAAAATCGCATCCAAAATTGGTGAAATCGCAATAAAACCCCATCCTAAAAACCCTAAAGCGATCTAAAATCTCAAACGCCCAACCCCACCACCACAAAAACGGGACAGGTGTACAGAGCCTCCCCCTCCCCCACCAGTGCAGGAAATCAGCCAAATTCCTGGGTAAAGAGGACAGTTTTTACCAGGCACCCAAAACTCAAAGAGAGTAGGTGTCTGGCAAACCTCTGGAGGGAGGGCATTTCCCAATGTGGGGGGGGGGGGACAGTCAGGCAAACCTCCCCCTCCAATCTCAGCATCCAGGCAGGAATATATGGGCGGATGCTCTCTCTCAGGCACCCAGGACCAAAGCTTACCTGATGCCGTTTAACAAGGTCATGACGAAAACGGCGTATTTGAACTCGTGGCCTTCCTGATTCGCAGCAAAGTGTTCACAACGTAACCCTGTGAATAACAATGAGTCAACCTAACCCATATCCCAGGGTTGTTGGACGACAAAATGGAGAGGCAAACAACATAAGCTGTTTTGGGTTTCAACTGTGGGGGGAAGGTTGGGTTATAAACAAAGTAAATAAAATTAGTAGTAGTATAGAATCATAGAGTTGGACGAGACCCCAAGGGCCGTCAAGTCCAACCCCCTGCAATGCAGGAACATGCAATCAAAGTAGTGGTAGTGGCAGTAGTTCCCTTTCCACTTTCACGCTGGTGATAGGGGCCTCTTCCCCCAATTCATAAACCCCATCTTTATTTTCCTTGCAACCAACTGGCATGGGTATTCTCCTGCTCACGCGTGGCGTTCTGATACCGTTTTCCAGACTATCCCGCCCGGTATTCGCGAAGCTTGCCGCACTCCACCTCCAGCGATGAATTACCGTGGAACCCAGCGGACTCTTGGAACTCCGCTGCTTCACCAGTAGCGCCCACCGGCCAATCAAGGAGACCGTCATGGAACAGGACATGGACAGCAGCAACGAGGAAAGGGCGGAGACTGGTCAATAAGCTTCGAACAGACCTAAGCCCTCGAATTATTACCGGCATGCACTTCCTGGCAAACGCGGGGAGGCAGACGGCGACCTGGGGCGGTTAAGTACTTGTGTTCTCGCAAAGCACTTTGCGCCTCCCAGGCCCGTTGGGGGCCGCGGATCAACTTCACACATGGGTTAGTTAATTCGACGAATTATTGCCGAGGCTTCGATCGTAGAACGGTTCCAGTCGAGCCCGGAGTCCCCTCGGTTCCAAGTGCGACTTTGAAACAGCAGCCGAATGTGTTACTTTAAGCGGAGGAGTGAGAAGGATGTATGGGTTTCTTTTTCCTGTTTTTTTTAAAATTTTTGCCACGTTGTCTGAAATCAGCTACTTTGACCTCTTCAAAGTTACGAAGAGGGGCGAGGCTTTCCCTCTGTATATAAGCAGCGGACCGGACTTTCATCACAAAGAGATTTTTTTTGGTTTTGTTTTCTGCAGCAGCATTCGAGTCCTCTATGAAAACAGTCTTTTACGAGGGCTGGGGAATCACCCTAAAGAAATAGCGGCTGTGTGGCTTTTTTGTTTCTAAATAAGTCAAGGAGAGGAGGTTGGCCTGGTTGTCTTCTCTTTTAAAAGAAGATGTAAGTTGACGAATGGTCAGGAATGAGCAGAATGGGAGGGGAGGGGCAAGCGCGGGGAGAGAGGGTGGGTTTGCTCCCTTGCTTCGAGGAGAGCGTTGTTCTGTTTCTATCACACGCAGCTGACAATTTCAAAGCTGCCCCGCCTTGCAAGGAAGTTTTTATTTATTGAAAAGTAACGCCAGGTGAGGCTCCGGCCAAGGGCCCGACATCCTGTTCAACAGGCCAGTACACTTAAACACGGGGTTGTCATAAACAGACAAAACAATTTCACCCTTTTGAGCTGCAGAGGGATGGAGAAAATGCTTTCTTAGGATCATTCAAAGCCCAGGGTGTTGATAGTTTATGACTCAAACTAGGATGTGGGTTGCTAACATGGCTCCGCCCTCCCCTTTCTTGCTCACTTTTTTCTTTAAAAAAAAAGTTGAATTGTGTCTGTTCGGGGACTTTAAATGTTCAAATGGCTGGATCCTTTTATAGTTTTTTTTTAAAAAATTTTTGGTTTTCATGTTTCCTCTTCTCTGCCTTATTTTGCATTTGCACAAGCAATATTGGGGGGCGGGCGGTTTCTGATGGTTAAAGGCAGGCAGATTTTTTAAAAGGAACAGCGAAAAAGAAAAAAACAATCTCTTTGTACATTTTGAGTGAACGAAAAAATCTGCTTTTTTTTAGTAAAAAAAGGAAAAAAATTGTACATAGGAACAAGGTTTTTAACTGTTTTTTTTGTATATAGATTTCATTATAAATAAGCATTTTAAGGCCTTTGGGGATGTACTCTGTATATACATCGTTACCAACCGAACTGCTCCAGAGGTATTTGGTGCTGAAATGCTACTTTTAAGTAGAAGGTTCTCTGAAGGTTCTAATACAGTCTTTTCGCCAATATTTTCTAAACTGTGATTTTACTGTTTTGGGGGGGGGGGGGGGCGCGGGGTGTAGTTACTGTTGAACTAATGCTAGAGAAAACACTCCAGAGGGTGAAATACAATACCAAAAAGAGGGGGGGGGGGGGAAAAAAAAATAAAATTTCTGTTTGTCAGTTGCGTCACGCAGTGTAGCACTCTAGAGTCCTACAAGTGGTACCTGACCCTATTTTAGCTTCAGTCGGGTCTTCTCTGTGAAAGACTGGTTGACTTTTTTTTTGTTTCTCTTCCCTATGGCTGCTGTGATCTGGGTTGGCTAACATTTGGAGATTTTGAGGGCGGAGCTTGGGCAGAGCGGGATTTGGGGAGGGGAGGGACCTCGACGGGCATAGAGACATCAAGCCCACCCTCCAAAAGCAAGCACCCATTTTCTCCAAGGGAACTGAGCTACGATCCTGCTATAATTTGGGGGGATTTGTAGGCCTTCCCTTAGGATTGGGCAACCCGGGCTCTCCCCAAGATAATTTGTGTAGATCAAGGAGGAGGCTTGCTTTTAGCGCCGTGCATTTTCTTGTGCCTTTTGTTAAAACTGGGGAACTTGAAATGCCTGCTCCACAACGCACACCAGAACTTGGCCCTCCTTTGTGGAATTTGTGACAGGGTCTCTTTGAAAGTGTTAGATGTCTCGAATTTCACCTCTCTCTCAGGTCGAGTCCACAGCTCCTTGGCTGGTGCAAGTGTCTAGGCAACTGTGTGTGTGTGGGGGGGGGGGTGCTTCTGTTCGGGTTAAATTAGAGATTTCCATCCATCCCCCCATGAGCCCTGCACTTTACACACACAGTCAAACCTGGTTCCGAGTATTTCTCTGAACTTTTAATCCACACCCTCCTGTGCTCCAGATCTTTACAGCCCTCCTCAAATAGGAAAGTTTCCCGAATGGCCCCCAGTTACTGGACTAAGAGGTTAAAGGGCTTATATAGCTCAACTCCAAAAGTCGTAAATCTCCATCCTGGATTCTCTTTCCCTCTGAATTTTTAAAGATTTTTATGGACTGTGTATGTGTGTGTGTATGTGTGTGTATGTGTGTGTGTGCTTGAAGAAGAAGAAGAAGAGTTTGGATTTATAACCCCCCCCTCTCCTGTAGGAGAATAAGAGGGGCTTACAATCTCCTTTGCGTCTCTTCCCCCCTCACAACAAACACCCTGTGAGGTAGGTGGGGCTGAGAGAGCTCTCTAGAAGCTGTGATCAGCTCCTAGGTCAACCAGTTGGCGCAGGTGGAAGTGTACAGGCTAATCCGAACTCCCCAGATAAGCCTCCACAGCTCAGGGTGAGCAGAGCTGGGAACCAAACTTGGTTCCCCCAGATTAGGATACACGAAGCTCTTAACCTCCTACTCCACTTGTCTGCATATTTACTCTCCATTAACAAAACAGGGGGAAGTACCAGCACTCTGGACAGAGGCAATTGTTGTACTGATGTTCCAAAAGGGAGACTACAAATTACCTACAAAATTACCATCCAGTTATCTTATCTATCCCGGGGAAAGTTGTATGCCAAGTACTTATTAGACAAACTGTCTTGCTGGGTAACCGAGAATAAAATACTTGGACTAGGGCAGTGGTGGCGAACCTATGGCACGGGTGCCAGAGGTGGCACTCAGAGCTCTCTCTGTGGGCACGCGCGCGCAGAGTTTGTCATGTGGGGGGGAAATTGCCCCCCCCACACACACACACATCTAGGCTGGCCCTGGGCCTCTGATTCTTGATGCACTCTGCACCTCAGTGCCTGTGCTCCAGGTGGCTGCAAGCCTCAAAGAGGCGGCAGAGATGTTGTGAGAGGCGCAGAGCGGCGCATGTGGGACTTGCTGGGGGCTACAGCAGGCTGGCCCCTGCTTGGGGGGCTAGTGACTTCCTCATTTTTACACCCAGATCCCCTGTCCGATGACCCACGCAGGTAGCATGCTTAACCCCTCTTCCCCCCCCCCCCCCCATAGAAAGAAGGAGAGACGCTCTATCAATGCATAGTGCTTTCAATATGGACACGTCGAAGCAAAACTCCCGGCCAAGTTCAGAGTCATATGGAAAATCTGCCACCGCTAGGGATCCACTTGGAGTGTCTAACTGCATGCAAAGCAGATTACAAACTCCAGGAGGCCTCCCTTATGAATCCCCACCCAGGATCTGTAAGAAGGAGGTGAGCTGGAGTCACGCATCCTCCAGCACTTAGAGCTATCTACAACCACTCATCTCCCCAGCTGGTCCAACCTGGGCTCAAGAGTTACTCATAGTTGAAGCAGAAATAACCATCACCCCAAAAGAGATCCAAATGGTAGACTCCCGAGGAGTTGATTTCTATCGCCAAATTTGCTTCTGCTAAATTGGGACTGATAAGTGGGTTTTGGGTTGCACTTTGGGCACTCGGTCTCGAAAGGGTTCGCTTACCACCGGACTAGGGCAAATTGGTTTTCAGAGCGGTAAATCCACCCTCGACCGCATGTTTGGACCTGTCCCGTTAAGTGTGTCCTTATTAACGCCCAATTTGGCTACTCGATGTTGCCTTCTTTGCTAGGATTCACACGGCCGCCTCTTATCGGTAGAATTGCTCCTGACTCTTTCGTGCTAAGGGAAGTTGCTCTTCTTTGGAGTCAAACAGGCTCTGGAGCTCAGCAAGATTCCTCTAGGCATAATAAGCCATCAGGAAGAAGAGCTTCCTTTTGTGAAACGCAAGCAGGAATGGAGGTCCCTCTTTCACAGATGGAGTTTTGACTCTCGAAAGCTTACGCCCCTAAAAATCTTGGTGATCTCTAAGGACCTGGACCGGAATCTGGCTGTTAGGCTGCAGACTGACACAGCGATCATCTGAAACTGTTTTTTGGTAGGTTTGGCAGCTCGGGGTTGGGCAGTTCCTGGAAATGGGGGGGGGTGGGGGCTGAGGAGGGAACATTTTGGGGAGAGGAGGAATTGCAAGAGGTTATAATGCCATGCAGTTAACCCTCCAAAGCACCCATGTTCTTCTGATGAACTGATCTCTGTAGTTTAGCGATCAATTGCAATTCGAGATCTCTGGACCCCGTCTGGAGGTTGGGAACCTTAGTTCTTAGAGAGGGTTTTATTTACCTCCCAGACAGCTTTTTAAAAAGAAGAAGAAGAAGAGTTTGGATTTATACCCCCCCCTTTCTCTCCTGCAGGAGACTCAAAGGGGCTGACAATCTCCTGGCCCTTCCCCCCTCACAACAAACACCCTGTGAGGTAGGTGGGGCTGAGAGAGCTCTTGCAGCTGTGATCAGGCCCAAGGTCACCCAGCTGGCGTGCAGGTGGGAGCAAAGCCCAGGCTAATCTGAATTCCCCAGATAAACCTCCACAGTTCAGGGCGCAGAGCTGGGAATCAAACCCGGTTCCTCCAGATTAGATACACGAGCTCTTAACCTCCTATCACTGTTATGCTCCTATGCAAACATATGCAAAAAAAGTTTGCATATGTTGCTCTTCTCCAGCACACTGACATGGCTGCCCGCCTGAAATCACCTTTTGTACAGCTAGACTCTTATGTTAACCTGGCTTGCTAAGGTCTTACGGGGTTTCAGGCAGAGAGGGGGTCCTTCAGCGTGGTGTAGTGGTTAAGAGCAGGTGCACTCTAATCTGGAGAACTGGGTTTGATTCCCCGCTCTGCCACTTGAGCTGTGGAGGCTTATCAGGGGAACCAGATTAGCTTGTGCGCTCCAACACATGCCAGCTGGGTGACCTTGGGCTAGTCACAGTTCTTCTTTGGAGCTCTCTCAGCACCACCCACCTCACAGGGTGTTTGTTGTGGAGAGGGGGAAGGGAAAGGAGATTGTCAGCCCCTTGTGAGTTTCCTCTGCTGCCCTTTGAGCTCCTCTCAATAGGAGATGATGGAGACATTTGTCATTTTATGACAAGAAGTTAAAGCAGTGGTGGTGAACCTTTGGCACTCCAGATGTTATGGACTACAATTCCCATCAGCCTCTGCCAGCATGGACAATTGTAGTCCATAACATCTGGAGTGCCAAAGGTTCGCCACCACGGAGTTAAAGCATCTGGGACTTCCTTAGTTCAGAAGAAAAGAAGAGGAGTTTGGATTTATATCCAATTTTTTCTGCCTTTAAAGAGTCTCAAAGGGGCTTACAATCACCTTTCCTTCCTCTCCCCACAACAGATGCCTTGTGAGGTGGGTGGTGCTGAGGGAGTTCTGAGAGAACTGTGCCTGGCCCAAGGTCACCCAGCAGGCTTCATGTGGAGGAGCGGGGAAACGAATCTAGCTCTCCAGATAAGTGTCCACGGCTTATGTGAAGGAGTGGGGAGTCGATCCCGGTTCTCCAGATCAGAGTCCTCCCGCTCTTAACCACTACGCTACTCTGTTGTCCCCTCTTTAGCTGACGTAGAGATTTACAAAAATTATGTACGCGGCAGAAAGAGTAGATCGAAAGCATTTCCTGTGCTCTCCCAAAATCACAAGAACTTGAGGGAATCCAGGCTGAATTGTTTGGCCGATAGATTTCAAGTCGAGCAAAACGAAGCACAGTTTGACTTCAGGAATTATTGTAGCGTTTGTTTCGTATCTGAGCGTTTCACCATTTAAACATTTTAAGGAGGTAGTCGAGGGCTGAAATATTTTTCTGCATCACATCTTCCTTTTCTTTCTCAATTTAGATATCCTGGCAGCGAACAATGCTTATCGCCTATCAGTTGGAAGTGCTCAGTGTAGCTCAAAGTCTTTTTCCTTCCTGAAAACGGAATCTCACGCACCAATAAACACGAGACTGTCTTGGGGGTTTATCTACAGCGGACTAGCTTTTTTGAATGCTATTGGGGAAAGTTGTCAGCCACCAGATTGGCCTGTGCCAAATCCAGCCCAAGAAAGGAAATCCACGGAAAACCTTTTTATTAGAAGAAGAAGAAGAGTTTGGATTTATATCCCTCCTTTCTCTCCTGCAGGAGACTCCAAAGGGGCTGACAATCTCCTTGCTCCCTTCCCCTGTCACAACAAACACCCTGTGAGGTGGGTGGGGCTGAGAGAGCTCTGAAGAACAGTGACTAGCTCAAGGCCACCCAGCTGGCGTGTGTGGGAGTGCACAGGCTAATCTGAATTCCCCAGATAAGCCTGCACAGCTCAGGCGGCAGAACTGGGAATCAAACCCGGTTGGGACCGTTTGTAATTACAACTGATGTTGTTGAGGTGCTAAAAGTGTTAAGATTCAAGCACTTGTAATTTGGAGAGACACACAGTTTCAGGTGGATAGGAACGTCGGTCTGCAATAGAAAAGCAAGATCGGAACGCAGTAGTGCCATATAGAGACCGCCGAGAATTTGGAGGCATAAGCTTTTGAGAGCAAACCACCCTTCGTCAGATACCAGATACGTATCTGTCAAAGAGCGCTTTTGAGTCTCAAAAGCTTATGCGCCAAAAATCTCAGCAGTTGCTAAGGTGCTACTAGACGTAAATTTAGTTCATCCTTAGGTCAGTACTAGCCTCAAATCTTGCTGTACATTCTGGGAAAGAATGACGCAATACAAAATACAGAGTAGTGTAGAGGCACATCTTAATGGGGGAAATTATTTCTTCCCAGAATGGAAGGGCTGGAACCCAATACCCCGACAAATAATCTCTTGTGTCATTTTGACCAGTGCTAATAAAAACGAGATACATACCAACGGCCATCCATGAAACTTGGTCAGGTATGACTCAGAGATGACAAACCAGGGATCTGGGAAACCAAATATGAATCAACCAGACTGGGGGATTAATATTTCCTCCTGCAGTAAGATTCTGCTCACCCTTGATCAATGTGTAGAGTTGACAAATTTGGCTAGAAAAACTCCTGGAGGTTTGCGCGTGGAGCCCAGAAAGGGTGGAAAGGGACCTCATCAGCGTATGATCCTTTTGCATCCACCCTTTAAAACAGCCATTTACTTCAGAAGATCACAGAATCATAGAGTTGGAAGAGACCCCCAAGGGCCATCAAGTCCACCCCCCTGCCATGGCAGAACACACCAAGCACTCCTGGCAGATGGCCAACCAGCCTCTCTTTAAAAAAATCTCCACAGAAGGAGACTCCACCACACTCCGAGGTAGTGAATTCCACTGTCAAACAGCCCTAACTGTCAGGAAGTTTTTCCTGATGTTTAGGTAGAATCTCTTTTCCTGCACCTTGAACCCATGACTCCTGGTCCTAGTCTCTGGAGCAGCAGAAAACAAGCTTGCTCCCTCTAAGAACATAAGAACTAGCCTGCTGGATCAGACCAGAGTCCATCTAGTCCAGCACTCTGCTGCTCGCAGTGGCCCACCAGGTGCCTTTGGGAGCTCACATGCAGGAGGTGAAAGCAATGGCCTTCTGCTGCTGCTGCTCCTGAGCACCTGGTCTGCTAAGGCATTTGCAATCTCAGATCAAGAAGGATCAAGATTGGTAGCCAGAGATCGACTTCTCCTCCATAAATCTGTCCAAGCCCCTTTTAAAGCTATCCAGGTTAGTGGCCATCACCACCTCCTGTGGCAGCATATTCCAAACACCAATCACACGTTGCGTGAAGAAGTGTTTCCTTTTATTAGTCCTAATTCTTCCCCCCAGCATTTTCAATGGATGCCCCCTGGTTCTAGTATTGTGAGAAAGAGAGAGAGAAAAATTCGACATAGCATCCCTTCAAATATTTAAACATAGCTATCATGTCCCCCCTTAACCTTCGCTTCTCCAGACTAAACATCCCCAGCTTTCTAAGCCTCTCTTCATAGGGCGTGGATTCCAGACCTTTTACCATCTTGGTTGCCCTCCTCTGGACCAGTTCCAGCTTGTCAATATCCTTGAATTGTGGTGCCCAGAATTGAACACAGTACTCCAGGTGAGGCCTGACCAATGCAGAATAGAGAGGTACAATTACATCACTCAATCTAGACGCAATACTCCTATTGATGCATCCCAGAATCGCATTGGCTTTCTTGGCTGGCACTCTCTGTAGTCTGTAGTAGTGTCTATACTCAGTAGTAGTAATTCGGGGGGGGGGGGGCTTCACATCTGCATAGAAGTTGGCAACCTTATTCCTTTGGCAAGCACAAAGCCATTGCATAATTAATTTTAAAAAATTACCAATAGTTTCCCGATTTCAAAAAAACTGCCCAATAATCTTGAGCGTCTCAGTGGCTTTTGAAAAATGGAAAGCTATTGAGGGTCAACTCCCCTACTCTCTAACCCATCGGGAAAGATCCCCCTCACAAACTCCACTCTGTCCATGTCCCACTGCAAAGGCGAGGTGAGTGGTAACCAGAGGCAGGGCCTTTTTAATGGTGGCTCCTTGGTGTTAGAATTCCTACAATTAGTTAAGTTTTAATGGGTTAAGTTTTTATGCTGTATTAATTTGCTGTTTGGAAACAGCCATGTTGTGAGCCGCCTCGAGCCCTTCGGGGATGAGGCGGCCTATAAATTTAATTTAATAAATAAATAAATAAATAAATAAATAATAGTAGTACACCCACCCTTCCAGAACAAAACTCTCTTTTTTTTACCATTGACTTTTTAAAAACTTAAGCCCCTTTATGGTCTGCTTCTAGCTTGAGGAGTGTTTTACTAATACTGCTTTTGGCAACTGAATATGTTTCCCAATTTCCAGGCGGGCTCCGGAACTCTCCTGGGATTTCAGCTGACCTTCAGACTGTAGAGGTCAATTCCTCTGGACGAAATGCCTACTTCACCGTGTGGACTGTATCATATAACACAGATTCTAGATTCGATCCCCTCCCCCCTCCAAATTCCTCCATCCTCAAACGCTGCCCCCAAATCCCCAGGAATTTCCCAGACTGCCGTTGGCAACTTTACCGCTAAATATTGCTTTATGCAGGTGGCCTGCTTTTATGGCTACTTTCTAACAGTTGAAGGGTTCTTTTTACAATGTTATTCTATCACGTTACTTGGTGAGCTTTCGGGAGCAGGCCCCGGAAGAGTCGTCACGCAAAATTTGCTGAATAAACAAAGCAGGAGAAAAGGGCAAACTTAGAAAAAAACCGCTCTGTTCATGCTGTAATATGCTCTTGGGAAATGTCCACAGGTGGCCTGGAAATCTCCCAGAACTACAACTACCGTATATACCGGCGTATAAGACGACTTTTTAGCACAGGAAAATCTTATCAAAAGTTGGGGGTCATCTTATAGGCCGGGCATCCCCCACCCGCTTCTTGGACTTGCCAGCACCTGGCCGATCGACTGGCCACTCCGGTGAGGGAGCTCCCTGCAGCCAGCCCGGCGACGACGAGGGCCCAGGGGCGTTCCCTGCTCCTGCACAGGATGGGCCGGGGGACTCCCGTGGTGGAGGGAACCCCAGGGGATGGCCCCTCGACAGCGGAGCTTCCCCCGTTCTCTCCCCAGGCTTGCCGGGGAACGGGAACTCCTCTGGGGGGGACCCCCGTTGACAACCCCACGTCAGCGGGGATCAGTGGCCTGACAAGCCGGAAGTCCCGCGTGACGGCCGGCAACGAGGCAGAGGGGGTTTAGGGACGCTGGGGGAAGGGGAAGGGATAAAAGGAGGAAAAGAGGAAGAGACGTGGGGGAGGGAGTGAGGGGGAGGGAGCTCAGGAGGTGTCCTGCCCCCGTCGCACCCGGCCTCCAGTCGGGGCGGATCCCAGCATTGCCGCCGTCGCCGCAGCCCGCTCTTCGACCCGCCCCCTTGATGATCGAGGCCAAGGCCAAGGCCACCCAGGGTGGCGGCGGCGGTGGCGGGGCTCTGTCCCGCCCCCTCAATGATCGGCCTGCCTCTCCTGAGGCCGAGGCCACACAGGGTGTCGCCGCTGCCTCTGCCGCGGGGTAGTCTTATACAGCGAGTATGTGCCAAAATCTATATTTTAACTGGAAAAGAGGGCGGGTCATCTTATACCCCCAGTCGTCTTATACACCGGTATATACGGTAATGTCCAGACTACGGAGATCATCAGTTCCCTAGAGAAAATGACTGCTTCCGAGTTCAGACTCTGCAGTATTAATACCTGCTGATGTTCTTGCCCTTTCTAGGCCTTGCCACCGAGCCATCGTGATGTAGCGCTTCAGAGCGGAGAACCAGGTTCGAATCCCCACTCCTTCGCATGAAGCCAGCTGAGTGACCTTGGGCTAGTCACAGTTCTCTCTGAACTCTCTCAGCCCCGCCTACCTTGCAAGGTGCTTGTTGGGGGAGGGAACGCGGTTGTAAGCTGCTTTGAGATTCCTTGTAGAGAAAAGAGGAGGTTAAAAAAAAACCTACGCTCCTCCTTCCTTCCAGGGAATTGCTGCTATAACTCCTATTAACAAACTTATCACCGCACACACTTTCTTAGAGAAAGCACCTCCTCGTCTAAGTCATAAATTGGCCAAGGGGTATATATGCAACACTTGTGTGCACTTGAGTAAGCTGACCTGCAGGGGGCGTCTGTAGATTTCCTGAAATTACACCTGACCTCCAGGTGACGTCAGTTCCCCTGGAGAAAATGGCGACTTTGGAAGGGGGGCTCTGTCTGCCCCTCCTGGAGAGCCGGCGTGGTGTCGTGGTTAAGAGCAGGTGGATTTTAATCTGGAGAACCGGGTTTGATTCCCCACTCCTCCACCTGAGTGGCAGAGGCTTATCTGGTGAGCCGGATGTGTTTCCGCACTCCTACATTCCTGCTGGGTGACCTTGGGCCAGTCGCAGTTCTCTCTGACCTCTCTCTGTCCCCCCCCCCCCAATGCCTCACAAGGTGCCTGTTGTGGGGAGAGGAAGGGAAAGGAGCTTGTAAGCAACCTTGAGTCCCCTTACAGGAAAGAAGTGGGGGGAGGGTAGAAATCCAAACTCTTCTTCCTCAACCCCCACCTTCCTCAGGCCCCGCCCCTAAAACCATGAGCTGACAACTCTATTGTGCGCATGCATGTGTAACCTCTCTCTGCGGGTTCTGTGGGGCAGAACTTGGAATGAGTTTGCAACAACAAATTTTAAAAACAAAATGGTTTACTTTCTTAACATATAACATCAACATTTAACATCACACTTCAAGGTCCTGCTCAGGTTGCATTTTCAAGTCCTTCTAGTTACAGTCTTATAATGCCAAGTCCATTTCTTCTTTGCAAGTGGGTTGGCTCCTGAAGACTCCAAGTGCTTGGTGAACAGGATTCAACATGATGAAGGTTTCCAGGAGAACTCTCACCCATTACAAACATAAAAAACCCTGAAACAATAAACTCCAACATTTACAACATTGCAAAAACAAACAACTACCTTCCCACTTGTTCCCAACAACATTGCAGTTACCTTAACAAGGTGTTAAGGGCTTATACAAACCAAGGTCCGAGTCTGGTAGCCTGGTCTCCTCCAAACTACATGAGCTCTGCAGCCTTCTGCTGCTTTGAGTCTCCACCCCTTTCTGGGTCAACCCATTCTGAGCATGGGGGTTACACATGCTTCTAACAGGTCTGCAACCCATTGCATTTTAGGTCTTTTGGCTGCATTGTGTACATACACATTCCTGTGCCAGCATTTTCTCGTCCGGGGAAGCTTCCGCTGCAATCCAATAGCACAATTGATCAAAACCATTTTAATGGATGACTATCTACCTGGCTGACTGTGAAACTCATAATCTGGGTGGGCGACAGCATCGGTAACTAATACTTCCCAAAGATCCCCTCTGAATTTTAATTAAAGCCCCGGGTGAGTTCCTTTCATCACCCACGCAATTTATGGCTAGGGCCTCACAATGAGCCAGTGGGCAGGATATTGTTTTGGTTTTTGTCTGTTGCAATATTTCCCAGAAAAGAGGGATCAAGGCAGCCAAGTCTCCCCACACGCAGACGCTGCCCCTGCGAAGGCCAAGCCCGGGTTGTAAATACAGCTCTGAAGAAGGAGGAGGAGGAAGAAGAAGAAGGAGGAGGATGAGGAGGAGGAGAAGGAGGAGGAGGAGGAGGAGTTTGGATTTATATCCCCCCTTTCTCTCCTGCAGGAGACTCAAAGGGGCTGACAATCTCCTTGCCCTTCCCCCCTCACAACAAACACCCTGTGAGGTAGGTGGGGCTGAGAGAGCTCCGAGAAGCTGTGACTAGCCCAAGGTCACCCAGCTGGCGTGTGTGGGAGTGCACAGGCTAGTCTGAATTCCCCAGGTAAGCCTCCACAGCTCAGGCGGCAGAGCTGGGAATCAAACCCGGTTCCTCCGGATTAGATACACGAGCTCTTAACCTCCTACGCCACTGCTGCTCCAAAGGGAGGGGGACCACTCTGCAGGAACAGCATCTACGTTCTGCACCATCCGTAAACTTGAATGTTATGACATCTCCCTTTGCAGCCAGTAGGGATTTTATCACTTCGCACTTCATAGATATATGCCAGGAAGGGGAGGGGGATCCGTTTGTGTCCCGATTGGGAAATTCTCTGGCACAACTGAGTGCAATCTGTGGTTTTATTCAGACGAAAAGGCTTGGCTTGGCTAACAGGGCAAAGAGGAGAAAAACGATACTGGAAAAATACTGGAAAAGCGATACTGTTTTCTAAGTGAGAGGTGAGACAAGCTCTCCAGTCCTGTTGGTCATCCCTTTTTTTTTTGGAGCTTTGTTCTGCGGCCGACATTCGAGCCCTCCTCGATTTATCTTTAATAAGGAGGATTTTTCAAGTTAACTCCAGAATTACGACCAGCGTGATCGACCACAGCAACTCCTTCGCTCATTTCCCTCCATCCCCTTACGTTAAGGCACGCACGTGGATTAATAAAACATTTTTAAGGAACTTGGGTGACCCATTTAAGTGCACGGGGCCGTGTGCCCGTGTGTGCTTTCACACGGCTGAAATGCTGGACTAAAAAAAGAAAGATAAAACTCTACGTGGGATTTTTGTGTGATTTTTGACAAACCCAGGTTGAGAGGAATGTAGCGGATTGACGTTTGGTGGGGAGAGAGCCAGAGGTGGGATCCAGCAGGTTCTCACAGGTTCCCGAGAGTAGGTTACTAATTATTTGTGTGTGCCGAGAGGGGGTTACTAATGGGTGATTTTGCCACGTGATTTTTGCCTTAGTTACACCCCTCCTCTCAGCAGTAGCGTGCAGAACTAGAAGCAGTCTAGCAGGAGGTGCACCGGCGTGCGTGGCAGCCTGCGCCTGCGTGCATTCGTTTCCCGCCGAAGGACTGGCGCAGCGGCTGCGTCCTTGCCACAGCCCCGCCCAGGAATGCCCCGCCCCCGAATGCCCGGCCACGCCCCCGTCGTGCCCCGCCCAGCCCCATTGGCGCCATGCCACAGTTTGAATCCCACCACCATGGGAACCTGTTACTAAAAATTTTGGATCCCACCACTGGAGAGAGCTGTGTGAAGTTCTTCCCCCAAACACGTTTTATAATGTCCTAAAAACATTTGCACAGTGCAGAATTCCACTTCTGTCGGGTGGAAGTGAGTTTGAATCCCAGGGAATTTCCTAGCATGACCTAGAGGCCGGGAACACAAAACACAAAAAGTGTCCCCGGGTCGCTGCGGAAGATTTTTCCACTCAGCAAAGATTTCCAACCCCCGTGGGGGAATCCACCCTAATTCCTCTCCCCGTAACGTGTAGTGCTAATTTGAGAAGCTCCAACGCCATATCCCTTGGGTCTATTTATAGCTGTCGATGTGATTTCCTCTGAGCGCGTTCTGACGTCGCCTTTTCTTTTAGGTGGCTTCTTGCAGAGGACGGCTCCACTTCCTCCCAGCCTTCTTTGAATACCGCAGACCCGTGGAGGTGTGTTTTCACCTCACCAAAGTCTTGTTTTTCGCTCTGCCGCTTACAGGCTGGTTGACTTTTAATCAACCGGTCTGGGTTGCGGGAGACAAACCACATCCCGGAGTTTTCTCCGTCTGGGTGTTTTCCACTGTCGTATTAGACTGCGAAAACATCACAATAACACCGAGCAAACGTGATTGTCCCCCACAAAGTTACACTGGCATGTAAATGATTAGTGCTGAATTTGTCGGACGGTGCTCTCAGTTCTCAGGAAATGGGCGAATTTCTTGGTGGGGATTCTTAGGAAATGAACTAAGGAACGAATATCGTATATAAATCTCGGCCTGGCCAGATTTTACCTTCTGGATGCTGAATGTCACAGTGTGTATCATAGACCTACGAAATGTGCACAAAGGGATGGAGCAACTAGGAAAGGAATTGATAATAAAACTGCAAAGATTGTCATGCCCTTATATAAAGCAGTGGTGGGACCGCACTTGGAGTACTGTGTCCAGTTCTGGTCGCCACATCTCAAAAAGGATATCGAAGAGATAGAAAAAGTGCAGAGAAGGGCAACGAGGATGATTGAGGGACTGGAGCACCTTCCCTATGAGGAGAGGCTGCAGCGTTTGGGACTCTTTAGTTTGGAGAGGAGACGTCTGAGCGGGGATATGATTGAAGTCTATAAAATTATGCATGGGGTAGAAAATGTTGACAGAGAGAAATTTCTCTCTCTTTCTCACAATACTAGAACCAGGGGGCATTCATTGAAAATGCTGGGGGGAAGAATTAGGACTAATAAAAGGAAACACTTCTTCACGCAACGTGTGATTGGTGTTTGGAATATGTTGCCACAGGAGGTGGTGATGGCCACTAACCTGGATAGCTTTAAAAGGGGCTTGGACAGATTGATGGAGGAGAAGTCGATTTATGGCTACCAATCTTGATCCTCCTTGATCTGAGATTGCAAATGCCTTAGCAGACCAGGTGCTCAGGAGCAGCAGCAGCCGCAGAAGGCCCTTGCTTTCACCTCCTGCATGTGAGCTCCCCAAGGCACCTGGTGGGCCACTGTGAGTAGCAGAGAGCTGGACTAGATGGACTCTGGTCTGATCCAGCTGGCTTGTTCTTATGTTCTTATGTTCTTATGTTTATGAGGAAAGGCAAACAATTTAGGGAGGGGGGGGGGTTTCTTTTAGCAAGGAAAATATAATAAATGACAGGTTTACAAGATCGTGCGTGGTGTGGAGAGAGAGAGCGGTGTTCCTCGTATGGTGAAACTGTTGGCTGAGAGATTCGGGAAAGACAAAACGGAGAGCGCACGACCACAAGATATTATTTATTAGCTCTTTATTTACAGAATTTGTACTCCCTTTTGCCCAGTCAAGGCGGTCAAAGTAGCAGTCGTTTAAAAGCAGAACATTATAAAACGATCGCAAACCACTTTTGAACCAAGAGTCAAATACACCCCATTAGGCCGGCAATTCAAACAATAGGGTCAAAAGGAGGGTCACTGAGAGAATGCCAGATAGATAGATAAACAAACAGTCTTCGCCTAGAACACAGTGATGGAAAGGGATGGATCTCAGGGGAGAGCGCTCCTGCAATTTAAGGGCCCACAAGATCTGGCTGCGGCCACCTGCTTTAGAATCCTAGAGTTGGAAGAGACCCCGAGGGCCATCCAGTCCAACCCCCTGCTATGGAGGAACACACAATCAAAGCACTCCTGACAGATGGCCAGCCAGCCTCTGTTTAGAAAAACCTCCAAAGAAGGAGACTCCGCCACACTCCAAGCGCATTCCACCGTCGAACAACCCTGACAGTCAGAAAGTTCTTCCTAATGTTTAGGTGGAATCTCTTTTACTGCATCTTGAATCCATTACTCCTTGTCCTAATCTCTGGAGCAGCAGAAAACAAGCTTGCTCCCTCTTCAACATGAAATCCCTTCCAATATTTCAACATGGCTATCATGTCATCCTTTAATCTTCTCCTCTCCAGACTAAACATGCCCAGCTCTCTGTCTCTCCTCATAGGGTATGGAATCCAGGCCTTTTACCATTTTGCTCGCCCTCCTCTGGACATGCTCCAGCTGTCAATTGACAGTCCATTTGTTAACAACTGGACTTTCAAGAGGTCGTTCAGCCATAGGGTCTCCGCAGAGGTGGGATCCAGCAGGTTCTCGCAGGTTCCTGGGAGTAAGTTACTAATTATTTGTGTGTGCCGAGAGGGGGTTACTACTTGGTGATTTTGCCACATGATTTTGGCCTTCGTTATGCCCCTCCTCTCAGCAGTAGCGCGCAGAACTTGAAGCAGTCTAGCAGGAGGTGCACCGGCGTGCGTGGCAGCCTGCGCCTGTGTGCATTGGTTTCCCACCCAAGGACCTGCGCAGCGGCTGCATCCTTGCCACAGCCCCGCCCAGGAATGCCCCGCCCCCGGCAGTACATTGTACAACCGGCACATCTGGGAGAATTTTCCATGGGGTTGTTTTGTTTGGAAAAAGTGACTTAAGGACGGCTCTTGTTTAACATTTAAAAATGTTTTAGAATGGTGGGGACAATGTTTGCCCCACAATTGCCAATCTCCAGGTGGGCACTATAACAAATACTACACCTTGGCGTACATAAGCTCAATACTTGAGCCATAAACAGATGACAACTGATTTATAATTGTGACAGTCCCAATCTTCGTTTCTTCTAATAATTAATCCAGGGATATTTAAATCCAACAGGTAAAGTAACAAGAAGTTTATATAGAGGCTTTTTAGAGGCTATAAAACCTCCGGACATGGTTTTGTTTTGTATTCTTTGTCAAGCCAATTGGATTATGTCAATAGCCTGAAATAAAATGATATTTCAAGTGCAGGCTCTTCTTAAAGAAGAAGAGTTTGGATTTATATCCCCCCTTTCTCTCCTGCAGGAGACTCAAAGGGGCTTACAATCTCCTTGCCCTTCCCCCCTCATAACAAACACCCTGCGAGGTGGGTGGGGCTGAGAGAGCTCCGAGAAGCTGTGACTAGCCCAAGGTCACCCAGCTGGCGTGTGTGGGAGTGCACAGGCTTATCTGAATTCCCCAGATAAGCCTCCACAGCTCAGGCGGCAGAGCGGAGAATCAAACCCGGTTCCTCCAGATTAGATACATGAGCTCTTAACTTCCTACACCACTACTGCTCTTAAAGAACTAAAGCTGTTCTATTCAGAGAGCTTACGTACGCCAAGGTGTAGTATTTGTTACAGTGTTTTGTACACACCTACCCTGTCAAAATGGTGGAATCTCTCCAGATGGGGCCTGGAGACCTGCCAGAATTACGATCGATCCCCAGGATGCAGAGATCTGCTCCCCGTGAGAAAATAGCTGCTTTAGAGGGTGGACTCTATGACATCATATCCCACAGGGGCGACTGTAAGCGAGAGCCGGTGTGGTGTAGTGGTTAAAAGCAGGTGGATTCTAATCTGGAGAACCGGGTTTGATTCTGGCCTCCTCCACTTGAGTGGCAGAGGTTTATCTGGTGAACCAGATGTGTTTCCGCACTCCTACATTCCTGCTGGGTGACCTTGGGCTAGTCACAGTTCTTCAGAACTCTCTCAGCCCCACCTGCCTCACAAGGTGTCTGTTGTGGGGAGAGGAAGGGAAAGGAGCTTGGAAGCCACCTTGAGTCTCCTTACAGGAGAGAAAGGCACGGTATAAATCCAAACTCTTCTTCTTCTTTGAGACTCCGTAAAGGTAGAGAAAAGCGGAGGTATAAACACCAACTCCTCTTCTTCTAGCTCTGATGGGTAAATGGAAACCCCATGTTCTATGGCAGTGGTGGTGAACCTTTGGCACTCCAGATTTTATGGACTACAATTCCCATCAGCCCCTGCCAGCATGACCAATTGGCCATTCTGACAGGGGCTGATGGGAATTGTAGACCATAACATCTAGAGTGCCAAAGGTTAGCCACCACGGTTCTATGGCATCATGCCCCATGCTCCAACCCTCAACCCCTAACCCAACCCTCAAATCTCCAGGAATTAGCGAACCACAGTTGGCAACCTTAACAGATCCTGGTCCCAGAGAAGAGGAGCTCATGAAGCGATGAGAAGGGGGTGCGGAGTTGCTTTCTGTTCCCCCAGAAAGTTGGTGAAAATAAAGGTGGGAAAGTTGGTGAAAATAAAGGCGGGAAAGGGTTGCACCAAGCAAAATGAAGGGAAAGGGGGGGGGGGCGAAGGTGCTTGAGGGAAAATATTTATTGTCTGAACAGCCCTATGCATTTCAAGCCAGCTTCATCAGGGAACTCGAAAGACCGTATGCAACAGAGCTGGACCAACAGGTTGATATTAAAAACGTGGTCCCTTGGTGGAACAGGTTTCCTCAGAAGGTGGAGGGCTCTTCTTGTTTGGAGGTTTTCAAGCAGAGGCTAGATCAGGGGTCTGCAACCTGTGGCTCTCCAGATGTTCATGGACTACAATTCCCATCAGCACCTGCCAGCATGGTCAATTGGCCATGCTGGCAGGGGCTGATGGGAATTGTACTCCTGTCCTAGGAGCAGCAGTGGTGTAGGAAGTTAAGAGCTCGTGTATCTAATCCGGAGGAACCGGGTTTGATTCCCAGCTCTGCCGCCTGAGCTGTGGAGGCTTATCTGGGGAATTCAGATTAGCCTGTGCACTCCCACACACGCCAGCTGGGTGACCTTGGGCTAGTCACAGCTTCTCGGAGCTCTCTCAGCCCCACCTACCTCACAGGGTGATTGTTGTGAGGGGGAAGGGAAAGGAGATTGTGAGCCCCTTTGAGTCTCCTGCAGGAGAGAAAGGGGGGGGGGATATAAATCCAAACTCTTCTTCTTCTTCTAGAACATCTGGAGAGCCACAGGTTGCACACCCCTGGGCTAGATGGACATCTGACAGCAAGGCTTATTCTGAACTCCATCAGACCATGAGAGGGAGGGCAGAAAGAGATGAGCCAACCCTTGGTTTTTGTGGCCCTTTCTTATGTGCCCTGGATGGTGGCAATCGATCTCCACTTTGTGGTCAAGTAGGAATTTTGGTCCAGGCCAGACTGGCCCAGGTTTTTTTTTGTCTTCCTCTGGGCATAGAAGAAGGGTTTGGATTTATATCCCCCTTTTCTCTCCTGTAAGGAGACTCAAAGGGGCTAACAATCTCCTTTTCCTCCCCCCCCCCCACAACAAATACCCTGTGAGATGGGTGAGGGTGAGAGAGCTCCAAAGAACTGCAACTAGCCCAGCTGATGTGTGTTGGAATGCACAGGCTAACTTAAATTCCCCAGATAAGCCTCCACAGCTCAAGTGGCAGAGCAGGGAATCAAACCCGGTTTTCTAGATTAGAGTGCACCTGCTCTTAACCACTACACCACTGCTGGGGTCACTTGGAAAATGCAGGCAGTTGTGAATTTCCTGCATTGTGTAGTGGGTTGGACTAGATGACCTTGGAGATCCCTTCCAACTGTTATGTTTCTATGGCTCTATGAAATGTAATAAGTGTCTTCAAAAGAACCACACTGAACTTGGCATCACCAGCCAGAAAAACCAGCCAGGTTGGCAGAGTTTTGGGACAGCCTCTGGTGAAAAGGAGAGTCATATGCTTAAAACAAACGGTTTGCATTTTTGTACAGTCTACACAATCCTGCAGGGCAGATCTGAAAAGTCTGCAGGGCCTGAAGGCTTCAGATGGGATTTGAGGAGGAAACTACCTCATTAAGCTCATCACAAGTTCCTAATTAAGGGAAGATGCCGACTCAGCAGCGAGCAAACTCTTCTCTTCAGTAGCGGAGCCGTTACACATTGAAACAACATGCACATGGTCTCCCAAAGGCCACAGATAAGTCTGTGCCTACGTAAGAATAGCTAGATAAAGTTGCACCATCTTTTAGCCCAGCCAACATCTTATCGATTAACCGCTGGAAGGTGGCTGGCGCAATGCTAAACCCAAAGGCAAGGACTGTAAATTTAAAGAGTCTCTTCCTGATCGCAAAGGCTGTTTTGGATTAATCTTTGGGATCCATGGCTACCTGTCAATACCCTTTTGTGAGGTCTAGGGTGGAGATGAAATGGACGGTTCCAATTAGTTCACAGATTATTTGGGTTTGACAGCCCATAGGCCCTGCGCCTGTTTTTTAAAAAACTTTTGACAATAAACTGCAGGAATTTTGCCAGACAACAGAATTTTGCCAGGTCTACGACACAGTTTTGTTAAAAATAGGATGAGTTATAATAATTTCCTTTATGAACAGGGATGGTCAATGTCTTAGCCTAGGTGTGGGATACTCTAACAGTGAATCCCCACTGCCACCGAGCTCAACATTGTTTTGTCTCAGTTCCCAACCTCAGAACTGCGACATCCTTGTCGCAGTTATGAACTACACTTTTCTGCCGGAACAAGGTCGATACCGCTTCAACGCTTCGAAGTGGGGAAGCATCGAAACGACACCTGATTCGTTCAACCAATCACGAGCCAGTTTTGTGGCATGGGCAGAACGGGAGAGTCGTGGCGGGCAGAAAGCACATGTAACTGTAAACTGTAAAAACTGTAAAAAAAAAAGAACGCTCCTGTTTCCCGCCGTAACACAAGCGCCAATCACAATCGAGGAGCGAAACAGGCACCAAGATGATCCCGCCCACTTAGCTCGGTTCCAGGGGGCCAACTCAGTTGCTGTGGGGACAGCCTGGAATCGCCCTCCACTGAAGGGAACCGAGTCGACCTTAGCTCCCTTCTGTAGTGGGGAAAGCCCCTAAGTCTTGGACTTTGGTGTACCTGTGGGTGTAACCCCCATGCCCTGAATGGATTGGCCCAGAATGGGTTGACCCAGTAAGGGGGTGGAGACTCAGAGCAGCAGAAAGGCTGAAAGAGCTCTTTTGCAGAAGAACAAGGCTACCAGACTCGGACCTTGATTTCTATAAGCCCTTAACACCTTGTTAAGGTAATTTCAATATTGTTGGGAACTACTGGGAAGGTAGTTGTTGTTTTGCTGTGTTGTAAATGTTGGAGTTTATTGTTTCAGGGTTTCTTTTGTGGTTGTAATGGGTGAGAGTTCTCCTGGAGACCTTCATCATGTTGCAACCTGTTCATCAAGCCCTTGGAGTCTTCAGGAGCCAGCCAACTTGCAAAGAAGATTTGGACTTGGCAATATCAGTAGACTGTAAATAGAAGGACTTGAAATGCAACCTGAACAGGACCTTGAATTGTAACGTTAAATGTTGATGTTTTAAAAGTGTAAATTGTAAAGAAAAGTAAACCATTTTGTTGTTTAAAAATTGTTGTTGCAACTCATTCCAAGTACTGCCCCACAGAACCCACAAGCTGAGGTTACATGGGCACTTGGGGAATTTTGTAGGATTGCCATTGGCAGGGGGACCTACAGGCAACAGGAGGAGGCCTAACCCTGGATCACAACAATGTCACCAGTGACATCACTTCCAGCCGACTGAAAATACCATCATATTGCTGGCAATGCAGGACGCTCTGGCATTTGAGCCTAAACACTATGGTCAAAGCCCTTTTTGATGGAAATAATTTTTTAATCAAAGTTTTGAAAGACGAGGAGTCATTTTTATCGTAGACGTTTTACCCAAATACCAGAGAGTTCCATGTCACTGGCGACAGAATGGCATCACTTCCAGCGCATGCCATTATATCACTTCTGGGGAAAACCCAAATATCATAGAGGGTAGTTCCTGGAACCACCAGAAACTGTATGCTACGTGGGTGCATTTTACAGTTTTGTTGCTAGCTACCTGGAAAGCCAAAAAGACAAAAATAAATCAAATCCAGTACTTGTCAGACACAACGAGACTGGAAGTTCCTGACTTTGGCTTTTGGCACTCATGTCGGTGCTCCCGTCACAGATCAGAGCCCAGTGTGTTCTTTGTTTGGGCTAGAGCAGATGCCAAAATACGTTGTATAAATAGCTTCAGAGGCTCCACCGGAGTCACGAATCAATAAATAACCCATCCTTCCGTCTCTTCAAAGCAGATAACCAACAGAGGACCAGGAAGTCAGATTCCTGCTGCGAAGTCCTGTTTCCCAGGGTGGTTCTTTCTATTTCCAGACATGTTTGCTTTTCTTAGATCATAAGTTTCCAAAAGGGGATTCCCCTCCTCTCCCCCCCCCCACCCGCACATATTCCCAAGATGCAGATGACTCCGAACCAGGAACTCGTTCTTCGCAGCTGTAATGTTAAATGTTAAATCTAGCTAGTGAGAAAGCTCCGCATTGGGTAGGGTTCTGCAGCGATCGAGATAATCAGCTGTTTGACCACCCAAATCAACCATTTCCTTCAGGAAAAGTGGAATATGTATTTTAGATCTCTGTTGCCTGGGGATCAATTGCCTGGGGATCCCTTCTCTCTAGGAGACACCAGAGGGTGTAATATCACAGCACTCATCCCCCTAAGGAAGGGAGGGAGCATAGCTGGTAAGATGCCATAGACCATAGGTGTCAAACTCACGGCCCTCCAGATGTTATGGACAGAGGTGGGATCCAGCAGGTTCTCACCAGTTCCTGAGAGTGGGTTACTAATTATTTGTGTGTGCCGAGAGGGGGTTACTAATTGGGTCTGCTTTTCCGTTAGAAATTCCATTAGGTCCAAAGATCATAAAGTCCTGCTGTTTCCTATGCGGCTGCTTAGTGAAGGTAGAAAACGGGATAATTCTCCCTGTTGGGCTGTTTTAAAAACATGTTTTAGAAATATGGTCAAGTTCCTTGTTTAAGGAAAGTCTCCTTCTTCTGATTTGTAGAAACAAAATTCAGTATTTGAAAGTATTAAGTATTTGACAGGCAGTCAATTAGAGGAGAAGTAGTTGTTTCTGTTGGCAGCAGACGATAGGACTTGCTATAATGAGTTTAAATTACGGACAGAAATATACCAGCTGGAAATTAGGAACTTTTTTTTTACAGTAAGAGTTTTTTACAGTAACAGAGAAATTATTAATGCCCGCCCACGCCCCCGTCGTGCCCCGGCCAGCCCCATTGGCGCTACGCCACTGTTTGAATCCCACCACCAAGGGAACCTGTTACTAAAATTTTTGGATCCCACCACTGGTTATGGACTACAGTTCCCATAATCCCCTGCCAGCATAAATTGTAAATCTGGGAGATCTCCAGTCCCCACCTGGAGGTTGGCAATCCTATAGAGCCCCCAACATTCTGATTTATGGGTTTGCAATCACCCCTGAGCAACAGTGACTCTCTAGTCCAGCTCTCTCCTCCCTACCGTACCGACTGCTGACTCATGCTTGTGTTCCTAAGCAAGGTCTGTTTCCATGACTAGAACCAGATGTGCCCCCCCCCATGCAAATGGCATCTCCCTTGTCTGTGGAGAAGGGGCTGCCCCCACAGGCAACAAAGCAGAAAGGGAAAGGATTTGTTGCTGAGATGGCCGGGGGTAAGTTTGTTACTTGAAAAAAAGGACTTAAGTTCATGGACAACTGGAAACCCTTGATAGACTATCCAGAAAAAACAGAAAAAATAAATGGATGGCCGGTGGTTTTGAAGGTTGAGGACTGTTAAAATGAGATCCAGTGTGCAATAAATGGACAATTGGGAACCCGTGATAGAATATCTATGAAAAAAATTGAGATTAGTGGTTTTGAAGGTTAAGGATTGTTAAGATCCAACATCCTATTTATGGACAACCAGAAACCCATAATAGAAGATCTAGAAAACAGGAAAAAAATTGATGATTAGTGCTTTAAAGGGTTATGGACTGTTAAGATAAGATCCAATATCCAATT
>NC_059428.1:5688017-5704806 GCF_021028975.2 Sphaerodactylus townsendi | reverse complement strand
ATAAGATCCAATATCCAATTTATGGACAATTGGAAACCTGTGATAAAATATCTCAGGGGAAAAAATGAGGAATAGTGGTTTTGAAGGTTAAGGATTGTTAAGATTCAACATCCTATTTATGGACAACCAGAAACCCATAATAGAAGACCTAGAAAACAGGGGAAAAATTGATGATTAGTGGTTTAAAGGTTATGGACTGTTAAGATAAGATCCAATATCCAATTTATGGACAGAAACCCGTGATAAAATATCTCAGGGGAAAATTGAGGATTGGTGGTTTTGAAGGTTAAGAACTGTTAAGATCCAACCTCCTATTTATGGCCAAATCAAAACATGTAAAAGAAGATCTAGTAAACAGAAAATAAATAAATTGGTGATTAGTGGTTTTGAAGGTTAAGAACTGTTAAGATAAGATCCAATAGAGAAAAGGAAGATTTAAAAAAAAGATTAATAATGATAAAGATTTAATTTTATTTTGATGTTTAATGGGCAAGGGCTGAAAGTTTAGGATCCAAGAATTAATATTCGATGCAGAAGAAACGGGAAGTCTCTGAAAGAAGTACTTTATAGTGTGGTCTGCTTTTGTCTTTGTGCATGTTATGGATTTTGACCTTAAAAGCACAAAGAAAAATCTGTTTCAAAATGGGAAAGGGTTTGTGTAGGGCAACTGTCTGCTGTGACTACAGATCCCTTCGGGGTGGTCCACATTTTTTTTGCAGAGGGTGGAGGCCTCTTCGGACATCTCTGTCTCCGTTTCCTACAGACTCACCTTCCCCCTAGAGAATACCCTTTGCTTCTGAGGATGTTCCCCATTTGGCAGAACTTCCTAATAATGCAAAGCCAAGATCGTTGGGTATATATGTGTGTGTGTGTGTGTGTATGCAGAATAGACCAGAAAAGACAGATTCTCAGTGGATTTTTATATATGAGTTTACTAACTATAAAGGGAGGGTTACATGGAGATAAAATAAGGAATCCTTCTTTCCTGTTGCACATCTACATTACTGTACGTTTGGTTACATCTCGCTACCTATCTGCTGTCTCGGTGGTGGTGGTGGTGGTGGTATCGTGTCTGCTCAAACAAAGAAACAGAGTGAACTTCATAACTTCTGATGTACAGACTCACTAACATGTAAGCAATGGACATCTGGCTGATCAATAGCTAATCAATAGATCAGGTCATAAAGAGTGACTTCAGCAACTTGTTTACATACAGTTAACCCTTTTATGACGGAGGTGTGACAGACACTTGCAAGATCTCAACAAACCCCTTCTCAAGTGTCAGTCACACAAAACACACAACCACAATTTATCATAATCTTGATTAGTGGCTCTCCTTCTGAATCTCCAGGATCCATTGGTACGCTCACTCCTTTAGCGTTTTAGTTTTTTACAGTAACAGAAATTATTAATGCCCCGCCCCTGGAATGCCCATCCACGCCCCCATCATGCCCCACCCAGCCCCATTGGCGCTACGCCACTGTTTGAATCCCACCACCATGGGAACCTGTTACTAAAATTTTTGGATCCCACCACTGCCTTTTTCCATGTCGGCAGCTGCAGCCAAAGCAACATTTTAAAAAATATCTGCACAGTCAATCAAAACTCCAGTGGCCAATTAGAAGCCTTGCTGGGCAAGGACTCCACTTGGCTCCACCCACTTTCTAAAAACAATTAGGAGGAGCAAGAAAAGGTGTTGGCGGGCACTGTGGCGTTGGGGATTTATGCCTTAGGCTAGCTAGACATACTTTTAGACAAATCTACCCCCTAGGTTGTTGTAAAGAAAGAAGGGAGGAGTTTGTATTGTTTGTTTATTTACATTGTTTTATACTTCACTTTTTCACTCAGCCTCAAGGCGGGTGACCACAGAACGAGTCGATACAATTGGCAGGATGGGACATCCCATGAACGAGGGAATAGGAATTAGGGCTGTCAAACCGAGCAGAAATCTAAAAACAAAGGGGAAGCAAAACGTGAAGTGTTAACAACACACACAAAAAGATGTAAACGTTTCACAGTAAGATCCTAGTTTCAGCAAGCAATACACAGTGGCAGAGGTGGGATCCAGCAGGTTCTCACCAGTTCCCGAGAGTGGGTTGCTAATTATTTGTGTGTGCCGAGAGGGGGCTACTAATTGGGTCTGCTTTTCATTAGGTCCCAAAATCATGAAGTCCTATTGTTTCCTATGTGGCTGGTTAGCGAAGGTAGAAAACGGGGTCATTCTCCCTGTTGGGCTGTTTTAAAAACATGCTTTAGAAATATGGTCAAGTTCCTTGTTTAAGGAAAGTCTCCTTCTTTTGATTTCTAGAAACAAAATTAAGTATTTGAAAGTATTAAGTATTTGACAGGCAGTCAGTTAGAGGAGAAGTAGTTGTTTCTGTTGGCAGCAGACGATAGGACATGCTAGAATGAGTTTAAATTATGGACAGAAAGATACCAGCTGGAAATTAGGAACTTTTTTTTTACTGTAAGAGTTCTTTACAGTAACAGAGAAATTATTAAGGCCCCCCCCGTCGTGCCCCGCCCAGCCCCATTGGCGCTACGCCACTGTTTAAATCCCACCACCATGGGAACCTGTTACTAAAATTTTTGGATCCCACCACTGCACAGTGGTATAGACCACAGTCTCTAACAGTTTATCCATGTAAGGGTAGGATAAAAATGGAATATGTAGTGTCTGCCTTAGACGTGGTATGGCGAACTTTGACTTCTAAGAAGAGCTGCACCCTTCCATGTCCACCGAAATGACTGGGAATGACTCTGCCGAAGATTGCTGTGCAGGTCTCTTTGTGTGCTTTTGGAAGAAATGCCTCACGCTGTCTGAAGAAATTCCTCACATTTTAACTGCTCGTAGAAAAACGAAAGGGTTATGCTCAGATGTTAGGGTGCTGTCCTGCCAGCAGATACCTTTAAATCATCCTCTGGACTCCTTCCGCATTCCTGTCGTGAGGCGGCATCTCTCTTTCCAAGGAGGAACGTAAACATTGGCCCTCAAAATGTTGTCTGTCGCCAATCGGTTTTGGGGGAAAGAAGCAGGAGCAGTTCATCTGGAATGCTGAAATGAAAACATCCCCTTCCCCCCCCCCCAACAATAAACAGTGACTGCCATTCCCAAACCCCTGGGTAGCTTCTGACACTACGTTTCATGCACAGGGGGGAAATACTAAAAAAGACCAACACTGTAAAATGCAGACCACCGACCCCCCGCCGGAGAAACCGAGTAGCTGTCTTTCAGTGGTAATCATGTAACATTGGCACAATCACACATATACGATCTTTGCAAGCCTCGTGGAGACTTCTGACTCACACAAGTCTCTGCGTCCTGACATGGGGCCAGTGTAGTCAGTTAACTTGACTCGGGAAAATATTTTGGCTATTTTCCTGGGCGGTAACAGTAACAAACCTTTAGACCTACGCAGATGAAAACAGGGGCGTGCATGGGAACAGACAACTATCAGTCTCCTATTGAGGAGACGTGGTTCAGTAGGGATATTGGGTGCCAACCTCCAGCTAGGAATCCAAGCAAGAACCTGCATGACTGTTGTACCAGGATCTCCAATATTCGATAAACACTTAAATAATTAGAAATAAGCTTTTATACTGTGTACAACATTAACAATGTGTACACAGGCTTATTATTGTGTGATAATTTACTCAAAGATCCCTAAACCAAATCGTCCTTCTTCAAAATGCTCGCAGCAACAAATTAACATGAACAATATTCTCTTGGGCTGTCATTCCCCGGTTGCTGAATGACTTTGTGAAACCTTCACAGTGGCCCGTTATCGTGTAATTCTCCAAAAAATCCTCTTCCAAAAAGGCTACCAAAAATCCTTCAGGTTCTTTTTTTTGCTTCTACATAAGAACTGGCGTTCCAAGATAGAGACTCTGGCCTGTTACTCCGCTCTGGTCTCAATAATAAGGGACTATTTAGTGTTTCTTTGTGTAAATTGTCACACAGTAATAAGCCTGTGTAGATATTGTTTATGTTGGAGTGTTGTGGGGTTTCTGGGCTGTATGGCCGTGTTCCAGTAGCATTTTATTTTGACGTTTCACCTGCATCTGTGGCTAGCATGGCATCAGAGGATGCCAGCCACAGATGCAGGTGAAAAGTCAGGAGAAAATGCTACTGGAACACGGCCACACAGCCCAGAAACCCCACAACACTCCAGTGATTCCGGCTGTGAAAGCCCTCGACAATACATTGTTTATGTTAAGTTTAACACAGTATAAAAGCTTCTTAATAATTGTCTAAGGGTTTATTGAATATTAGAGTATTCGAATATTAGAATATCAGGTAAAAAAATCCAAACTTCACATACACGCTACAGGGGTCAGTGCTATCAGTCACAGACCAGGAAAGGGATTTGGGCGTCTTAGTTGATAGTTCCATGGGAATGTCAACTCAATGCATGGCAGCTGTGAAAAAGGCAAACTCTATGCTGGGGATCATTAGGAAAGGAATTGATAATAAAACTGCAAGGATTGTCATGCCCTTATATAAAGCAGTGGTGCGACCGCACTTGGAGTCCTGTGTTCAGTTCTGGTCGCCACATCTCAAAAAGGATATCGAAGAGATAGAAAAAGTGCAGAGAAGGGCAACGAGGATGATTGAGGGACTGGAGCACCTTCCTTATGAGGAGAGGCTGCAGCGTTTGGGGCTCTTTAGTTTGGAGAGGAGACGTCTGAGGGGGGATATGATTGAAGTCTATAAAATTATGCATGGGGTAGAAAATGTGGACAGAGAGAAATTTTTCTCTCTTTCTCACAATACTAGAACCAGGGGGCATTCATTGAAAATGCTGGGGGGGGGGAGAATTAGGACTAATAAAAGGAAACACTTCTTCACGCAACGGGTGATTGGCGTTTGGAATATGCTGCCACAGGAGGTGGTGAGGGCCACTCACCTGGATAGCTTTAAAAACGGCTTGGACAGATTGATGGAGGAGAAGTCGATCTCTGGCTACCAATCTTGATCCTCCTTGATCTCAGATTGCAAATGCCTTAGCAGACCAGGTGCTCAGGAGCAGCAGCAGCAGAAGGCCATTGCTTTCACCTCCTGCAGGTGAGCTCCCAAAGGCACCTGGTGGGCCACTGCGAGTAGCAGAGTGCTGGACTAGATGGACTCTGGTCTGATCCAGCAGGCTAGTTCTTATGTTCTTATGTTAGAGACACTGGTACGACAGTACCATCAAACACTCCTGAGTGTTTTGCTTTAGTTGCCTAACTTTTGAGCAACCAACACTTTCATTATGGGGGATCTACCTGGAGGTTGGAGACCCCAAAGCTCTTGCCCCCCCCCAACACAGGGATGGGCTGATAAAACAAGCTGTCGTGCTGGCCCTTGACTCTCGTAAACCCTCCTGTGAGTTCTCAATTCACGGAGCGCCCTTCTCTGCCACGCACCCTTAGGGGATGGGCGAGGTATAAATATAAGAAATAAATAAATGCCTCATCAAGGTCACATCTGCGCTCGGCTCCTGCATGAACCTCTGGAAACGGAGCTCGCATTTGACTAACTACGAAACACACGGCCTCAAACCACAGGCCCAGCCCAAGGGTTTCTTGTACAGGGAAATGACCTCCAAGACCTCGGCATGAAGTCACTCTTGGGCAGGCAGACGAGGTTTCCACCAGCGTGACGGGCCCTTCAGACGCATCCTTTGCCAAGAACAACGGGCTTTTCTTTCGAAACCAGACCTTCCCCTATCAGGCCAGTCTCAAAAGGTTCTGATTGCCCCATATCCTGCTTTTGTACCACTCCTGGCACGGGAAGACACAGGAAATCAAAGGACCATAAGTTTGTGTGTGATAAGTGCTATCAAATTGCTTCCAACTCACGGTGACCCTATGAATCAATGCCCTCCAAAACATTCTGTTGTTTCCAGGTTGCTCAGGTCTTGCCAACTGAGAGCTGTAGAGTCTTCTTTTCATGCAGCCTTCAACCTTCCCCTGCAATATTGTTTTTTTTAAACACTCTTTGGCCCCTTCCGCACATGCAAAATAATGCGTTTTCAAACCACTTTCACAACTCTTTGCAAGTGGATTTTGCCATTCCGCACAGCTTCAAAGAGCATTGAAAGCAGTTTGAAAGTGCATTATTCTGTATGTGCGGAATGAGCCTTTGTCTTCTGACTGTATGGCCCTTTCCCCACTCACTGTTTGCTGCGCGCTACTCTCGCCCAGTAGCACGGGGTCCAACTGCACTCCCCACTACAGGGGCGGCTACAACGCAGCTGCCCCGACTCTGCTGCTTGCGCCCCCTCAGCGGGGGTCATTCTGGCGCTGCTGGCGGCCTGATGACCCCGTGCAGGGCGTGGGGCAATGGGAAGCCCGAGGAACACGACCCTCGGGCTAAAAAGGTCCTGGACCAGACGAAACGGACGTCATTTTAAAAGTGGGGAAACGGCCTATGACCATACTAGGGGACTGTTCAGGCTTGGTTTGATCTGGAACTCAATGATTTGGGGCGGGTTTGTTTTGTTCTTTGACCTTTTTGAGTGACTTCTGTATCTCATCCAACACCACATTTCAAAGGAATCTACTCTCTTCTTGTCAACTTTCTTCATTGAAGTCCAACAAAAAACTGGAATAGCGGGTCCAGAGGAGGGCAGCAAAATGAGTAAAAGGTCTGGGAGGAAATCCGGTTCCCCTCGAGAGACTTCTAGGGAGGCTACAGGGATGATGGGAACTGTAGTCCATAACAGGGGATGCTGGCAGGGAATGATGGGAACTGTAGTCCATAACATCTGGAGGGCGGCGAATTTGACACCTATGTCCTATGCTATAGACTCTGCCTTCTGAAACATCTGTTTCTTGCAAGGCACTGATCTCTGGAAATCAGCTATAATTATGGGGATCCCAAGGCCCCACCTGGAGGTTGGCAACCCTAAACTTCCACCAGCCAAGACTTCTAACGTTCTGCCCTTTACTGATTCAGTCGGACTGGCCTTCCCTTGTGAAACTCACGGCTTTGACGTGGCTTCCTGTCCTCATGTCCCATTTCCTGTGAGACCCGACCCCTCCCCTGTGATTCTCAGACACGTGCAGCTTCAAATAAATCCAGTTTGGCTTTCTGCTTCATGTCTTCCCAGATGTTGTGAACCAGCCAATTAGGAGAACTGCCTCCGCTCCCCCTGCGTACAGCTTACATTAACACATTTCCAAGAAGTGGGCGCTATTGAGGCTTAGATAAGCATTTCTCTGTTTCCTGCTAATCCTCCGGAGAGCCACGATGCGTCTCCAGACCCTTATCACGGACAATATATCTTTTCTGAGGTTCTCATTCTACTGTGGGACCTACCAAATAACCCAGAATTCCCAAGACGGTTAGGGTGCAGCCTGTTGTCGTGTTTTTTCACCTTCTGGTAGAAAATGTATACTGCCCCTAAATGTGGAGGCTCCATCTTTAGCTAGCCACTTCCCAAGGGATCAGAACTAAAGGGTTATTATTTTGAAAACACACATGGCCCATGTGGAGAGCCAGAGTGGTGGTTAAGAGCAGGGGGATTCTAATCTGGAGAACGGGTTTGTTTCCCCACTCTTTCTCATGAAGTCTGCTGGGTGACCTTGGGCCAGGCACAGTTCTCTCTGAACTCTTTCAGCCCCACCTACCTCACGAGGTGCCTATTGTGGGGAGAGGAAGGGAAAGGAGCTTGTAAGCCACCTTGAGTCTCCTTACAGGAGAGAAAGGTGGGATATAAATCCAAACTCTTCTTCTTCTTACATAAGAGTAGCCATACTGGATCAGACCAGAGGTCCGGCTAGTTCTGGAGTCCCCAGCCTATCTGAGCCAATGAGCATGGTGGGCTGAGGAACAAAATGGCTGCCACAAAATGGCTGCCAAAGGAGGCAGAATCAGCCACCAAACAATTGCCACAGTTCAGCATCAGTAAGACAGCGGATCCCTAGGGCCGTGGTGGCGAACCTTTGGCACTCCAGATGTTATGGACTACAATCCCCATCAGTCCCATTGGCCATGCTGGCAGGGGCCGATGGGAATTGTAGTCCCTAACATCTGGAGTGCCAAAGGTTCGCCGCCACTGCCCTAGGGTGTGGCGGAAGATGATGCCAAAGCAACCTTTTGAGAAATCTGAACAGCCAATCAGAAGCCTTGCTGGGCAAATTATCTGAGAGCATTAAAGCAGGCAGATCTTTCACTTGCTTCCTAAAATGTTCCAGAAAGCTTCAACCCCCCCTCCCGCCCCAGTAAAGATTAGTTCTTTAACTGCAGAAATCCAGGCGATGACCCCCTCCTACAATGGTAATTCAGTGATTGGAATCTCTTCAGCATATTTCTACATGATTCACATTGATGTAAAGCTTAGGGGAATTTGTGAATTTTTTTTTTGTTTTAAAAAAAGGTTATACCGCCAAACGACACCCACCCACAATCTTTCTGATGTTCACACTTTCCTCTCGTTTTTTTTGAAGCGTGAATCAACCGCTCTCCGGCTGCTTCAGCCGACTCTCGCGTCCTAAACCTTTAACAGACCTCGTTCCAATTCGCACATTATCATTCGTCTTCAGATAGCCACAGAAATGTATGCCTGTGCGTTTTTCTTATAAACATCTCCGTTCGGCCGGCATATTTCTGCAGGTTTTCCCTCACCCCTCGGACGCACAGGTGTCAAACTCGCGGCCCTCCAGATGTTATGGACTACAGTTCCCACCATCCCCTGCCAGCATGATGCCGGTGTAACCTCAGCTTGTGGGTTCTGTGGGGCAGTACTTGGAAGGAGTTGCAAAGAACCAAATTTAAACAAAACAGTTTACTTCTCTTTACAAATAACATTAAACATCCCAACATTTAACATTTACAATTTCAAGGTCCTGTTCTGAGTTTGCATTTCAAAGTCCTTCTAGTTACAGTCTACTGATACTGCCAAGTCCAATTCTTCTTTGCAAGTGGGTTGGCTCCTGAAGACTCCAAGGGGTTGATGAACAGGATGCAACATGATGAAGGTTTCCAGGAGAACTCTCACCCATTACAACCACAAAATAAACCCTTAACAAGGTGTTAAGGGCTTATAGAAATCAAGGTCCGAGTCTGGTAGCCTTGTCTTCTCCAAAGAGCTCTGCAGCCTTTCTGCTGCTCTGAGTCTCCACCACCTTACTGGTCAACCCATTCTGGGCATGGGGGTCACACCGGCAGGGGATGATGGGAGCTGTAGTCCATAGCATCTGGAGGGCCGTGAGTTTGACACCTGGAGTTTGCACAAAAGCACTCTTAAAATGACAGGATCAGAGTACTTCTTTTGTAAAACTGCTCACGGGACAAGAACCTTTCGGACCTGCGGCGTAGGCCAAAATACAGAGCAGAATGGTGACCGCCAACTCAAGGTTGAGAAATTCCTGGAGATTTGAAAATGGTAGCTGGGGAGGGTGAGATCTCTAACAGGGTAGGAAGCCGTAGATGTCATCCGTGGAGTTGTCAGGAATGGCCAACTCAAGAGTTGGGATTTTCTAGGACACTGATGCCGAACCTTTTTAAGACCGAGTGCCCAAACTGCAACCCAAAACCTACTTATTTATTGCAAAGTGCCGAACAAAAGCCGCGGCAATTTAAACGCCTTGAATACAAAGATGCAGGTTTTAGTTTTAGAAAAAGCGGTTGAAACTCAGAGGGCGTGCGTTACTTTTCGAGATTAAGCGAATTGGTGGTAGTCGGTGACTTTGCTTTGAAGCAACCGTGCAACTCTTCCCAGCGAGTGAATCCACGACCCTGGGGAGGAGGTTTTACTCAGAAGCGAAGCCCATTGCCAGCAGCCGAGCTTACTCCCCAGAAATTAAAGGATTGCACTTTTGTTTCTTTGCATACGACAATCAGTGGGGTTTAACAGCGCTTAACCACTGCTTCCCCAAAACTAGGTCTTAAGTTTAATGCTAATAATGCTAATAATTGAGCCCAGGCCAGCCTAGATGTGTGTATGTGGGACTCTGTTTGTGTTATTGCGTATAGAGGGCGGACTCTGAGTGCCACCCGTGCCATAGGTTCGCCATCACTGTTCTATGGGATCAGTAGGTCCCACCTGGAAGGTCTGGAATCCATGCCCTACAAGGAGAGACTTAGGGAGCTGGGGGTGTTTAGTTTGGTGAAGAGAAGGTTAAGGGGTGACATGACAGCCATGTTTAGATATCTGAAGGGATGTCATGTTGGTGAGGGAGTAAGCTTGTTTTCTGCCTCTCCAGAGACTAGGACCAGGAGTCATGGGTTCAAGGTGCAGGAAAAGAGATTCCACCTAAACATCGGGAAGAACTTCCTGACAGCTGTTTGACAGTGGGATGCAGTACCTTGGAGTGTGGTGGAGTCTCCTTCTTGGGAGGTTTTTAAAGAGAGTCTGGATGGCCATCTGCCAGGAGTGCTTGGATTGTGTGTTCCTGCATTGTAGGGGGTTGGACTTGATGGCCCTTGGGGGTCTCTTCCAGCTCTATGATTCTGGAGGCTGGCATCCCAATCTCTGGGCCTGACCTGGAGGTTGGCAACCATAGCGGGAAGGGAAAAGGTACCCCCACCATTTCTCCATTCGTGCTCTTTTGAGGTTATTCAGAACTTCCCAAGGCTGTTTCTCATTAAAAGAAAAGGATTGGGGGGTGGGGGGAGGGAGGTACAGGCTTAGCCATGAGTCACAAGCCTGCAAAAGATCTGGAGAAAGTGTCCAGGGGCGCGGGGGAGCGTGGTAGCCAGACATCGTTCCCCCAGAGGAATTTCGTCCCTGGCAGAGGCGCTGCCTTCCCTGCTGGATTCCAGAAGGACGGGATTAACAGAGGGCCTGCTCTGGGACTCTCCTTTCTCTGCACAGCAGCCCATTCAGAGAAGCTCAGATGTACTTTCCAAATGATAAAGAACTAAAACACAGCTCCTCCACAACCCATTCTGCCCTTGAAGAGGCCTTTCAGCAGCTGAACCAGAGGTGGGATCCAGCAGGTTCTCACCAGTTCCCGAGAGTGGGTTACTAATTATCTGTGTGTGCCGAGAGGGGGTCACTAATTGGGTCCGCTTTTCCGTTAGAAATCCCATTAGGTCCCAAAATCATAAAGTCCTGTTGTTTCCTATGTGGCTGGTTAGCGAAGGCAGAAAACAGGATCATTCTCTCCGTTGGGCTGTTTCAAAGGCTTACATGACTTTTAGAAATGTGGATTCAAGTTCCTATAGTTTAAGGAAAAGTCTCCTTCTTTGATTTGTAGCAAAACAGCAAGTTAAGTTATTTGGAAGTATTAAATTGTTGACGAGGCCTGAGTCAATTAGAGGAGAATTAGTTGTATTTCTAAAATGGGAGGCGATAGGACTTGCTCATATTCGAAGTCTAAATTAAGGACAGAAAGATGCCAGCTGGAAATTAGGAACTTGTTTTTACAGTAAGAGTTTTTTACAGTAACAGAGAAATTATTAATGCCCCGCCCCCGGAATGCCCGGCCACGCCCCCGTCGTGCCCTGCCCAGCCCCATTGGCGCTACGCCACTGTTTGAATCTCACCACCATGGGAACCTGTTACTAAAATTTTTGGATCCCACCACTGAGCGGAACCATGGATCAATTGAAGGTGTGGTGGGACGCATCCTGCGCAGGGGCATTTCCAGCATCTGGGCTCCAGGCGCCTCCTGCTGCTCATTGGGGCAGCGGGAACAAAATGAGGGAAAGCGGCCTAGACCCGTGTCCCCAACGTAGCACCCGTGAGTCCCATGATGCCCGTCGACATCTTTCCCAGAGTCTGGCAAGAGGGGGGTGGCCAAGTAGGGCTTTTGCCCAACAAGAGTTCTAATTAGCCATTGGAGATTTGATTGGCTGTGCAATTTTTGTTAAATGTTGCTCTGAGAGTCAGCGTGGTGTAGTGGAGAACAGCGGCAGACTCTAAATGGGTGAACCGAGTTTGTTTCCCCTCTCCTCCACATGAAGCCTGCTGGGTGACCTTAGGCTAGTCCAGTGGTTCTCAACCTTCCAAATGCCGCGACCCTTTAATACAGTTCCTCGTGGTGACCCCCAACCCTAACATTTATCCATTTTGCAGATGGAGAACACTGATGCAGAGAGTCTTAGGTGACCCCTGTGAAAGGGCCGTTCGACCCCCAAAGGGGTCCCGACCCCCCAGGTTGAGAACCACTGGGCTAGTCACAGTTTTCTCAGAAGTCTCTTAGACCTGCCTACCTCACAGGGTGTTTGTTGTGAGGGGGGAAGGGAAAGGACTTTGGAAGCCCCTTTGAGTCTCCTTACAGGAGAGAAAAGGAGGATATAAATCCAATTCTTCTTCTCATTGCAGCCTCGTTCATTCTGGAAGTTCTTACTGGAAATGACAAAGGTAGCTCTAGGAATTGCCAGGAAATCTATAATAAAACCCAGGGCTTAGCACCCATAACATGATGTCATGGCATCGCAACAATGCTCTAGGACAGGGGTCTTCAAACTATGGCCCTCAAGATGTTCACAGACTACAATTCCCATGAGCCCTACCACTTGGCCATGCTGGCAGGGGCTGATGGGAATTGTAGTCCATGAACATCTGGAGGGCCATAGTTTGAAGACCCCTGCTCTAGGAGCTCCCCATATCTCTAATGTTTTTACCATAGAGATTTGAGAAATTATAGAACATCACCACAACGTCCCTGCTTAGGTACATAACCAGAAGTGACGTCACGGCGGCACATGGCACACATCACTATTCCCCACCCCCAAAAGCTCCCAGGAGTTCTGCAATGGGCTTTGAATGCGCAGTACTGCCACTCTAGCAGATTATTCACTGGTGCTTGGCCCTGCAGCGAGGGCCAGTTTCCTCCGGGGCAGAGATTTCTGTGATCTCACTCGCAGCTACTCGCGGCTACGAAGATTCTGGAAGCCCCGTGGTAAGCGAGGGCAGGGAAACCTCAATATTTCCCCTCGCTTCGAGGTTTCAGTCCTTTCCCCACCCCTTTTTAGCCCTTTAAATGTAACATTGATATTTCTTATATCAATATTGTGTGGGCTGCTATCATTTTGGGGTTTTTTAGGGAAATGCTAGCCATCAGCCCCTGCGAGAAGTGTGAAAATTGTGTGTGTTATTGTGTGTGAGCCAGAACCGAGAGCTTCGATGCAGCAGTTAGCGAGGAAGTCTGACTCCAAGAAGGCCTAAATTCCAAATTTAACTTACTCTTCACGCCCTCCTCCAGCTTCAGCCTCAGCTATTAAAAAACAACAACTGAATGGAAAACTCACTGGTGTCCTTTTACGGCTGTGCTTATAGAGGAGTGTCTTAACCTCCTGCATCTGTGTATGGTTCTCCAGTTGTGGCAGAGATGGGAAAGAGCTCCAAAGAGGGTGATCACTACTGCACAGAGGATTATCGAAGGCTGCCCTCTCCCCTCCTTGGAAGGAACTCTATATAATTCCGAAGCCTAGAATTAGGAAAGCCCAAAATATTCTGAAAAGGAGACCCGTCTCATCCAGCACACTCTCTTTTGAAGACTGTTACCATCCGGCCCGGAGGCCGATACAGGTCTATCAAAAGCTAGGACAAAAGAGGCTTAGAGACAGCTTCTACTCTAGAGCTGTGGCGATGCTGAACTCTAAGTGAAAACTTCATCGTGTTGTTGATGTGGTTGGGGCTGTGTAGGGATGGATGGAGGAAGGGGGAAGTGAGGATGGGGTATGAGTCTGAAATTGTGTACATCGAGGAATGCTGCTGTAAATTTCATTGTGCGTGCACAATGACAATAAATGCTTATGCTTATCTGCAGCATGACAATGCTAATAATCCAGGTCTACCTGTCAGGGCTGTTGTCGGTGACATGCTTTGAACGGCACATGGCTCTGGCGCCCTGCCTCGCGTTTCCTGCTTTTGAAAGCTCTCTTTTGAAGAGGTCGTCTTTGCTTCCGAAGGAGCAATTGAGACCAGATGCCGTTTCCAGTCCACCCCCTACCCCCCACCCCCCCCTGCAGACAGTCTGCATCCTGTTGTCAAGAAACCATCTTTGGATTCCAACCCTGAAATGTGTTATTTCCCCCTGGCAAAGATCTAAGATGGATTTCCGCGTAGCTAACTGCCCAGAGAATGATTTGTTATTGTTCCTTCGGAGAGGCTGTTAGCTGCACCGGCATGGCATAGGTTCTCAGTTTCCCTTTCGCGGCAGGGAATTACGGCTGAAGCGTTTGAGCCGCATATGTATATTAAAAGCACCATCAGTGCTTTCACGCTGATGCCACCTACTAATATAAATTCAATAGGGCCACCCTTCCTGGGTTTTCTCTTTTCTGCTGCCATTTTCCATGCCTCTGTGCTATTCCTAAACTTTCCCCAAGAAGAAGAAGAAGAAGAAGAAGAAGAAGAAGAAGAAGAAGAAGAAGAAGAAGAAGAAGAAGAAGAAGAAGGAAGGGAGGGAGGAGGGAGGGAGGGAGGAGGGAGGGAGGGAGGAGGAGGAGAAGGAGGAGTTTTAGTTTATATCCCCCCTTTCTCTCTATAACTGGAGACTCCAAGGGACTTACAATCTCCACTCCCGAAAACCGACACCACCCACCAGAATTAGGTGAGGGCTGAGAGAGAACTCAAGAAGCTGTGACTAGCTAAGGTCACCCAGCTGAAACGTTAGTAATGGGAGTGCACAGGCTAATCTGAATTCCCAAGATGAAGCCTCCACGAAACTCCAGCAGGCCGAGCTGGGAATAAAACCAGGTTCCTCCAGGTGGAGTACGCGGAGATACCAACCTCCTACGCCACTGACACCATTCTATTGCGACTCTGTTCCCCCTAGCCCAGTGAGGGTGAACCTTTTCGAGACCGAGTGCCCAAATTGCAACCCAAAACTTGCTTATTTATCACAAAGTGCCAACACGGCAACTTAACCTGAATACTGAGCTTTTAGTTTGGAAAAAAACAGTTGGCTCCGAGATGTGCGTTACTCCGGAGTAAGCTTGTCCGTAGTCGGTGGCTTTGCTTTGAAGCAACCGTGCAACCCTTCCAACGGGTGAATCACGACCCTAGGAGGGTTTACTCAGAAGCAAGCCCCACTGCCAGCAACCGAGCTTACTCCCAGGTAAAGGATCTCACCAGTTCTTTTGCATGAAAATCAGTAGGTTTTAACAGCACTGAACAGGGGATTTGCTACGCTGCTTCCCAAAGAAAACTAGGTCTTGGGACAATGCTAATGATCAAGTGATCCAGCGGCTGAGGCCAACCTAGATGTAAAGGGACAGGGGTGGGGGCGGCGACTCTATTTCTGTAGCATACAGAATGCGCTCTGAGTACCACCTCTGCTTTCCCGTGCCATAGGTTTTATATCCGTACCCTACTTCCCTTTATTTTTATCAGTTCTGGATTTCCAAGGGTTGTTCAAAGCGTTGAATATTATTACAATGGAGAACCCGCGCATCGAGGCATTCAAAGCGCACTTCAATTCTATAAAGGAGCAGCGGTAAGGCATTAGAGGTTAAGAGCTTGTATATCTTATCTGGAAGAACCGGGTTTGATTTAGCTCTGCACAGAGCTGTGGAGGCAAATCTGGAGATATCAGATTCAACCTGTACACTCCCAAACATGCCAGCTGGGTGACCTTGGGCTAGTCACAGCTTCTCAGAGCTCTCTCAGCCCCACCTCCCTCACAGGGTGTTTGTTGTGAGGGGGTACGGGCAAGGAGATTGTCAGCCCCAAAGTCTCTACCAGGAGAGAAAGGGGGGATATAAATCCAAACTCTTCTTCTTTCTTCTACAAACAGCTGAAAAAAAGAGAGAAAACCCCCCCTCGCAGGCTGTTCAGCGAAGAGCGTTTTGAGTAGGCGAATTGAACAAATGAGGGGAGGAGCGTTGAAAACATTTTACCACCAAAGCGGTCACGGAAGCGTTTTAGGTGACAGCAGGTAGAGAGGGCCGTAGCCTCTGCTTCCCGACGGCTGGCATCTCTTTCCTGTTGCCCGTAACCTGAGGCATTCCCAAAACACTATGTAGCTTTAGAGGCTAGAAGAACCTTGTTTCGTTTGAACAAAAACAGAAGAAGAGACTCGTTCAAAAATAACGACGATTTCTATTTCACGTCTCGATCTGTCGGCCGATCATCTGCCGCTGTTTAATCCTCACAACGACCTTGCGAGATAGGTTAGGTTGAGAGGTCTCGGCTGGCACAAGGATATCCAACAAGCTTCATGACATTTCCTCATCCCAAGAAAGGAAGCCGCCATTTTCTCTTCCTGCTTTGCAGCTGGCTAGGTGGGTCCCGGAAGTGATGCCTGTTGGCTCCTGATGGGGGATACGATCCAAGCTTGCGCGGTGCACCTCCATACCTGCCTCCTTCTATAGCCCCAAAGAAAATGGCCAGAGAACCGGCTCTGTGTAAAATAGGGATCTGGGATCCAGCACCCTAACCACTCCCCTACACTGCCTATTCAATTTTTACGGGACAGTACTTCTATGCTCAGAGAGCACCACAATACAACAACACACCCAACAATACACACAACCTTTCCACCCCTTTCCTCTTGTTAGTGGAAAGCCCGGTCAAGTTGCCAGGTGACTTATGACAACCCCTCATGGGGTTTTCAAGGCAAGAGAATTCAGAGGCGGTTTGCCCTTGTTTACCTCTTCGCAGCAACCCTGGACTCCCTTGGTGGTACTAACCGAGGCCAGCCCAGCTTAGCTTCTGAGACCTGACAAGACTGAGCTAGCTTGGACCATTTAGGTCAGGGCAAGAGATGAGTAGAGTAGTTTGCCCTTGCCTGCCTCTACACAGCAACCCTGGACTTCCTTGATGGTCCCCCGTCTAAGTACTGAATAGGGCCGACCCTGTTTACCTCCCAAGATCTGATGAGATTGGGTCAGCCTGGGCCATCCAAC
>NC_059428.1:5654732-5687929 GCF_021028975.2 Sphaerodactylus townsendi | reverse complement strand
GCCGCAGGTTCCCTACCCCTGCTCTAGATCAATTATCAGAAATCTTTATTGACAAGGTAACGTAGAACCCAGCTTGCAAGAAGCCAGTTCTGTCAGACCTGATTTTTGCATCCCTCTTTATTGAGGATGAATTCCCCCCTTCCGTTTTCCCAAAGAATGTGAGAAAGAGTTACATTGGAGCCTGGAGGCCCCAAGTTCGTGGACTGATAGAAATAATGTCACCTGGCCATCTGCCCCCACAGAGCAATGGAAATGCTTCTCATGGGAGTAGAAGGTATCAGGGATAAGCCTTGTTTGTCTATCAGGCATGAGAAAGACTGAAAGTAAGAACAAAGCAAGAATGTTCCATTAACAGAGTGATCACATCTAGCAGGCAGAATACATATATCTCAAAGCAGTTACATTGACAGGACTGCACCTCAATCACCCAGATACAATCACAGTCTACTTTTATATGACCTTGGCCTGGAATCAGGAATGCATCTCAATCCTTAGGTGCCATCCCTGACACATAGTCACTGACATCATTATTGGCCCACCTTCTACACATCAAACCTCTTGCAAACCTCTTCATAGGACGCATGTGAATGGGGGTGCAGTCTAGTTTCTATTAGGGGTATGAAATTTAAGACGCTAATGAGACCTCGGTCATTCTCCACCCCTTGCCCCCAAATGCCCAGTGAGTACCCCCATCAGCTGCCCTTGCTAACCTTGCCAAGGTTTCCTGTCTTGCATTCCTAGACAGCTACTCTCCAACTTGTTCAACCTGCCTAATGAGGAAAGCTTTGTCTCGTAGTTTTCTCCTACTGCAATCTACAGGTTCTTCAACATGATATTCTTATCAGGAATCTTATCAAATAATGACACAGTTTTGATATTATTCAAAAGTGCTTCCAGATTTGCCTCTGCTTTTTCATTCTAAGGCCGTTTCTGCACGGGCATTTAATGGCGGCCTGGAGACGGTAAAAGCGCCGTCTCCAGGCCGCCATTCGCACAGGGGGCGCAGCTGCATCGCAGCCGCACCGCCCTCGCACCGCCCGCCTGGCCTGAAGCCGGCGTTTCCCCAGAGTGCTTGGAAGCGTTCTTGTTGGGGAAACGCCGCCCCGAAGCCGCTGCCGAGCGAACGGCAGCAGCTTTGGGACGCCTCCCCACTCGGCACTTACCTTGTCCCTGGGCCTCCGGCACGTCGCCGAGGCCTGGGGACATGCCGGGTCGGCCGGGCGCCGGCGCTCCGGAGCGCCGGCTGCCCAGCTGTTTCCAGGACCGTCCGTGTGGACGGTCCCAGCGTCGTCAGGTCGGCGCTAAATGTGCCAACCTAGCCGTTTCCGCCTCCGTGCGGAAATGGCCTAAGAGTGAATCAATGACTTTAAATTTCTCTGTTTCATAACTGTCCCCACTTAGCTCACATGTTGACCATCGTTTTAAAAAGCAAAATCAACTATGGAGTTGGATAATGAAGAATAATGTTTGAAGCTATTTACCCATGGAGGAAAACTGCAAATATAATTTATCATATCCTTCTGCTGGAAATGGAGATATGGCTCACCAGTTCTCATGGCTAATAGGATGTAGGTTTGCCAAGTAAAATGCTAAAAAATGAAGATGCTAACAGATGTATATATACAATTATATCAAGCCAATAATGTATATTTCATGCCTATTATATAACAATCTGTAGTATTCCACCTGCTTTCTTTCAGTAAGTCTATGATGGGGACTGAGAGCCAGTGTAGTATAGTGCTTAACAGCAGCAGACTCTAATCTGAACAACCAAGATTGATTCCTCCCTCTTCCACATGAAGCCTGAGCCAGTCACAGTTATCTTAGAACTCTCTCAGACCTCACAGAAGCAGACAATGGCTAAACCATCTCTGAATGTCTCTGGCCTTGAAAACCCCAAGAAATCCCCATAAGTCAGCTGTGATTTGACAGCAAATTATATCCACGTGATTGGAGCTATCTTTTGAAATAATTTGCCATTTCTCTATTAGTTTGCATTAACAAAGTTTCTTACCAAAACCCATAAGGATTGCCTTTCTGCATCATCTTAAGGTTCATCAAAGTCCATTAGTGGGTAGTCAGGTGGCTGTGTAAATTTTGCAAAGGAAGGTAATGGCCATCCCCTGGCCGCAGACCTCTAGCATCTGGTAATCAGAATTATGTGGCTGGCTGAAAGTTCTATTTAGCTTTCATAACAGACCTTTAGAAACACTTTTATTAAAGCTGTCTAAACTCAAAGTTTTCACTGTATATTGTACCAATAAATTTCACAAATTGTGGATAAGAAATACTTATTTTTTTAACCAACTGCCAATCAATTTCTTTAGGTCATGTGAAGTTACATACGAAGAAATAAATTTCTCTGTTCACTTTCCCCTCTTTCAGTTTTACAAACTTCTTATGAAATCTTCTGTTTGTGTGTGTGTTACAGTAAAATAATCTAAAACACACCAAACACTTTAGTTTTTCCTTGCAAAAAGTATATTCCAACTTCTTAATAATTTTATTTACCCTTCTAAGAGGGATATTTGAGCTGTTAATTGTATTAAAAATATGGCTATAACACAAACTCATGACCTATGTGTATTTTCAGAGTCATTCATAATACTGGATTTCCCTTTTCATCGCTATAACATATTGAACTGGCATTTCAGCGAGTTTTTATGTCATAACTCCAAGAGGTCTGTCTCCTTCATACTGATTCAATATCCCCATCCATTAAGTGAAGAGACAACATATTCTACTAATATTGTGGTTTTTTCAGAAATATTGGTACAAAGAAATATACACTTTATTGCCCTATCCGGGGAGAATTGGCTTTTGGAGGTGGCACAGGCCTGTGCTGGTGGATTTGCCCTCACTGGGGAACTTACCTGGTAGAGTGGCAAACACGGCAGCAGGCAGACACTGCAGCCCTCTGGATCAACAGGATGCTGTACTGGGCACTGCATCAGAGCTCTTGCACCAGCAGCCCCATTGGTGCAGCAGGGGCATGCTGGAGGTGTTCCCCGGGGATGGAGCTGACAGTCAGCTTCCACCCTGGCTTCGTGGGCAGTTACGAAGCAGCACTGGGCATGGACTTATGCTATCATTTTGGGTGGTGTAAATCCATTAAGCCCTATGGAGGGTTTTCTGGCAGTGACCAGGGTGTGTGTGGGGGGGGGGGGGTTGCCTCCCTGCACTGCAGAAAAGCCCCCTGGAGACAGTGGGATGGCAGAGCAGTGGTGCCGTCCCTGGCCACCCAGAGCTTTGGATTGGGCTGCCTGGCACAATTTGTATGGCAAAGGCTTTCTTGAGCACCATTTCATAACTAGTTTCCACGATCACAGCAATTAGACTTTTATGGATGGTTCTGAAACGTGATAGCTAAACAGACTAGTCATTGTTCTTACACAAGCAGTCCAATAAAAATGATTAAGGGATATCTATATTGCTCGGATCAGCAATTAATTTTATCAGCAAGTCGGGTACCAGTGGGTCCCTTGCTCCTTTGAAATTATGTGATGATGTTAGCCAAGTCTAGCTACTGTAAGGTCCCACAAAGAATTATCATGGGGCCCCAGAAAATGAAAAGACAATGATAAAGGGAGAATGTGAAGAAAGTGAATTTTCTTCCTTGGATGATCCTTCATGCTAATTCAAGGTACTCTTCAAGGCCCTTTCACATTGATGTCAGACTGGATACAGGGGAATAACTTGTTTGAAAACCAGGGATGACAGTAAGCCAGTATGGAGTACTGGTAACAAAATGGTTCCAATTTCTGTTTTAACCCCATTAGGCAAATTGTACTTGACAGGAAAACAAATGAACCAAAAGAAACTCCCAATTAATGCTGTTCGTTCTATTCGCATTTCAAGTGAAGCTTAATCTGTTGATTTGATATATTTAAAAAATAGAAACCAGAAAATAAAATATCAAAAATTATTTTTGGACTTGCACCATCAATTAATCAAGTTTCTGATTTCACAAAAGCCTAGGGTTGGCAACTCTGGTTGGGAAATTCTTGATTTGGGGGTAGACGCTAGGAAGGGTGGAGTTTGGAGAGGGATGTCAACAGGGTATAATGGCAGAGTCCACCTCTAAGGCAGCTATTTTATCCAGGGAAGCTGATTCCTTCACATGGAGAACAACTAATTCCAGGAGAACTCCAGGATGCACCTGTAGGTTGGCACCCCATAAAAGCCTCAAATACAGACTTGTTGACACTTTTTAATTATTAAAACCAGAGGTGTTCTTGGAAATCAAATCATTTGACCTGGACATCCTTCCTCCTAATGACTAATTTTAGGCTGTTGGAAGTTAATAATTAGTTAGTGAAAGGCACTTTACTTATGCTCATGGTATTATTTTGCAGTTGCCTCTTCAGACCTGTGGCCCAGGTTAAGCCTTGCCTGCCATCCAAGCTTCTGAAGTCAGCCCATACAGACAGACAGCATCTGCGGGTTGCTTGAGGCCCCTCTCCCTGCCACATTCAACCATAACATGCACCATAACATACTTCATCATTTGGGCCTCTTCTGCACAGCAAATGTATAACAGGAGAGGAGAGGAAATGTCTGAGACTGAGGGGGGATATGATTGAAGTCTATAAAATTATGCATGGGGTAGAAAATGTTGACAGAGAGAAATTTTTTCTCTCCTTCTCACAATACTAAAACCAGCGGGCATACATTGAAAATGCTGGGGGGAAGAATTAGGACTAATAAAAGGAAACATTTCTTCACTCAACGCGTGATTGGTGCTTGGAATATGCTGCCACCCAGGAGGTGGTGATGGCCACTAACCTGGATAGCTTTAAAAGGGGCTTGGGCAGATTTATGGAGGAGAAGTCGATCTATGGCTACCAATCTTGATCCTCCTTGAGATTGCAAATGCCTTAGCAGCAGCAGGTCATTGCTTTCACAACCTGAAAGCTTTCAAAGGTATCTGATGGGCCGCTGTGAGTAGCAGAGTGCTGGACTAGATGGACTCTGGTCTGTTCCAGCAGGCTCTTTCTTAGGTTGCAGTCGGGATAACATAACCCTGTTTTCATGTTCACATGCATCCATGCAGGCAGCGATTTGAGCCCACTGAAACAATCCAAGTTGCTGTTGTGCCTTTGCATGGAGGCGTATCTATTTTTTAAATTTACTTCCCACCAATGCAGGCATGCACAAATGAACCCTCACAGCCATGCTGACTTCTGACAATACAACCAACTGCACCTGCATAGCTACACAAATGTAAACCACAAAAATTTTTTAAAAAGGAAAATGGTGACAAATATAGCACCTTTGCCCAGCCGTTTGCTTGCGACTGGCTTCAACTAGTGCTGTACCTTCCAGAGGGACATAGGGTGTCGTTTGTTCTCAGGTGCCACCCATCTGATCACATGGGGGGGACACAAAATGGCCCCTCACACACTGAAGATGCAAGCTGTGACCAGAGAGACTCTCTTCCTTCTCTTCCCCCCTCCCTGCTCCATGAAGTCACTGAAGCCCTGTCCAGGCTAGCCAGCCGCCCCCCATGCAGCAGGGGTGGCCCCTGGGGTGCAGCAGGAGCAGTTGGGGTGCTTTGGCTTTGCCAGCGCACTCCGGTCTTGCCGCTCGGCTCTGGGCAGGCACTTCATTCCAGCTCTCTGCCTCCCCTCACCCCACTCCCTGCCAGCCCAGTCCTGGTTCTGTGGAGCAGGGAGAAGCCGAAACCGGAGTGGGGATTGGCTCCTTGTCAGATCTGTCCATCCAGCAGCTGGCCTACAGCCTTTCCCTGGGAGCGTGGCTATGGCAGAGCCCCACTAAGAGGCGCTCCTGAAGCCCCAACACGACACCCACCCCCTTATGGCAGGGAGGAGACCATAAGTGGGGCTGGGCGGGGGGGGGACACAGGTCACAAAAATAAGGTCTTGCCCCCGGGTGCCATTTTCTGCCGGTACGCCTCTGGCTAAAACCAGGGATTTTTGAAAAGATTTGCTAATAGCACAATTCTCAAATAACATGGTTTGGGGTAAATAATATGGGGCAGACTAATTTTAGGGGTGGGATCTATGTGAAGTCCCCCCCCCCCCAACCATTTTTTAACCATCCTACACAGTGGTGGGATCAAAAAAATTTAATAACAGGTTCCGATGGTGGTGGGATTCAAAGAGTGGCTCCACCATACACACACACACCTCCTGTCCCTGTTGGGCAGGGAGGTTGCTTTAGTAACCCCTTCTAGGCACTCAGAAAAAATTAGTAACCACTTCTAGAGAAGTGGTGAGAGCTGGTTGGATCCCACCTCTGATCCTCCACCCATGTTTATTGGCCTGTGTGGAAGGGGCCTTGCCATGTTGGTACAGGCCAACCAACCCATTCAGTATCACTGAGATCGTGTGTACATGTTTGGAGTTAGTTTTTTTTTTTTTTATTGTCTTGTGACTCTTTTATCCCTCAGTATAAGTCTACAGGCCTGTCTGAACGCTGCGCTTGGATAGCGAGGGCCAAAGTTCCTCCTCGACACCCGTCTAAAGTATAATCTCATGCAGTTAATGGTTTGTTACTTCACTGCGGTTTCTCGCCTAGAGAATACGTTGGCGGAAGCCGACTTGACACCCCCACCCCCTTCCCCGCAAAGGCCTGGACAGACGCCGCCAGCCAGCCATGGGGCCGCCCGGCGTCCACAGGGAGGCTCGCTCGCCTTCGCACGCAAGAGTGGCGGGGCGGGGGCGCCCGGGGCCAGTTTCAGGCTGCACAGTTGTTGGCGCTGCGCTCTTGCCAGGAGGAGGAGGAGGCGGCGAGGCCCGGGAGAGCCAAAGAGGGTTGCGGAAACAAATCCGGGCTGGGCGCTTACGGGAAGCGCAGCTGCTCGCCCTGCCCCCAGCCTCTCGCCCCGCCCCGTGGGCGGCCAAAGACCTGCCCTGCCGGCCTCCTGCCTCTGCCGCGGCTCGGAGGCCTTATAAGAGCCGCCGCGGCTGCCTCCGCCTCCTACCTAGACCCCCTTTTCGCCTTTGCTCGCCGTGGTTCAGCTCATCAGCCATTGCCGCCTCTTTCACGCCCTTGCACGAGAGCAGCCATGATCGTGGACAGCAGCCGCGACGGGCTGCTGGACGGCGACTGCGGCTCCATGAGCAGCCCTCTCAACCTGGCCTTTTTCTACGGGTCGTCCCCTAACTCCAGCGAGAGCAGCTGCTCGCCCGGTCACTCCGCGCCGGAATCGCCAGGATCTGATGCGGAGCTATCGGGGAGCGGCGGTGGCGGCGGCTGCCGAAGCACCGGCGATTTCGGCAAGAGGCGCTACTCCCGGAGCGGCAGGCGTGCAGCTGGGCAAGGTACGGAGGAAGCCGAGTCGCCGCGCGGGATTGCTCGCAGAGTCGCTGGCGCTGCGGGATTGCTCGCAGATCTCTTGGAGGGATCGCGGACTGTCTATGGTACTGGAGTCAGCTGCCTTGCTACAGGCTGGAGTGTGTTGTAATGTTCACCTTTTCCTGGCAGGAAATTGGGTGTGAGCATACAGATAGATGCATTCTTTGCATGTAAAAATCTGCTCTTGGAATATTCTAGCTCAGTTCTCACAGTGTGATAAACGTCGTCTTGAGTCGATCTTTCTTTAAAAGAGAGCGTTTCAAAATGGGCATACAGAAGCGGATGCGCCCTACTTTAAAACACCTGGACGCAACCGCTTTATTCCCATATCAGTCTGCTCTGCTCACATGCTCATACGTCCACAAAATGGCAGGATATGGCCGGCTTCTAAGGATCCAGAAGCTTGGCTCCAAATAAGGGACAAGGTTTTTCCAGTTGAATGATTTAGCTTTATATCCTCCAGGAAGCTTCCTTGTGCTAATCACAAAGTAACCTTCACATCAACATTGTTAAAAGACATGGCCTGGGTATACATTTATTTTCGTGGCCCAAATGCACAGTTGGTACCTTTACACTGGTGCTTACAAATACAATCTGTTCTGCTAACAACCTGGCTGAACTTTATGGTTTCTGCGGCATTGTCTGTCATATATAGGTTTAATGACGTGTTTCGAGTCCGGGGCTGCGTTTCACTAATGGGCTAGAAAGAGCCTTTTTTTCCCCTATGTGAAAAATGCTTTTTTAAAAATCAGAAATAGTGTGATGCTTGTGCATGTGTATTTAACTGCCAGCACGTTCTGGGAACGATGATTGTGTAAAGTGATTTTGATTGATAGTTACTTAGGACGCATAGGAGAGAAGTCTATGCTTAATAGCTTAGCAAGTGCGTGTGAGGGAAGTCCTGTGAACGGGCTCTCTGCTTTAGAGTTTCATCAAGGACTGGATCATAAGGGGAGGGAGAGTTAAACCTCTGTAGGCCTAATCTGAACGTCCCTGGTTGTTACTTGTTAAGACATCTGATGAGTGTTAATATTAACACAGGGTAGTTTTGCTGTCAGACGTTTGCCTTTTCTATAATGTTGTGAAAACTGAAAGTTTTTCAGTTCACTTAAATGTTTCACCTCTGTGCTGTGCACCCCATTCATGGAAGCGCACATAACTTTTGCTCTCTAGCTGTATTTGTTGAAACAGTATTATATTTTCTGTTTCAGTCCCCTAAGTAGTGGTCTGAAGTTAGTTGAGGGTAGCATTTTATTGTGCGTATCGTACAAGCAAATTTTTGCAACTGGGAATTTCCAAGTACTTTTAAAAGAGTTCATGGTTTCTTTTTAACTTCCAAAATAAAATTATATTTTTTCTCTCTAACAGGAATATTTAGTTTGTTGTAATTTTGTTTTGGAATCAATCTTGTTGACTAGAATATTTTTTTCAAAAGAACCCGTAGCCATATCTGTGGTGTATGTTTAAAAGGTAGATATAGTTTATTTCCTTAAACAGGAACTGCTGTTATCCTGTATTTTAGATTTCACCATGGCTTGTATTTGTAATACAAACGTTGTATTTTTTACATCTGTATTATTTTAATATATAAATGTATGATATTTTAATATAATAAAAGAGATTTTTACCAGCCATGTACATTTTTTCAGGGAAACTACCATTTGTTTCGCAGTAGTGTTTGCTATCTTAAATTGAATTTCCTAATTTGGCTGTTCATTTTGATTAACTAGAAATACTTTTGGGCAACCTGACAAAATCTGCAAGAAAAATGGAGGGAGTTTTCTTTAGATTTTTTTCTCTAGACAGAAATTCTAGTTTTAGGGTAATTAGGGGTTTGATTAACATAAGTTTAATATTAGTTGAACAGTAATACTTCTAGTACGTAAGGTTTGTTGAAGTTTTTGTACTTTTTAAAATGAAGTCATAACTTCTCAATTGGACTCTTGCGTCTTTGCTTCCCCATTTCACTTCTGGTTTTTGACCTTCAAATATGCATATATCTTAGGAGATTGTGTCATTGCAGAATGAACGTAATACTTGAAGTACATCGTTTTGGTTGAAACTTTTCCTTATTTTAGACAAGCAACTTCATTATGGAGGTGACAGGTGCAAGTAGCTCTGAAAGTTCATTCACATAATCTTATACTGTTGCTAATTAGATGTGACTGAAGCTCCCCACCCATCACTAACATATGTGGTGAAGAGATAGAGAAATGGATGGAGATTTCTGTGTATTTGTGAGCTTGAACTTTTCTGTTGTTTCTTGTACTTCTGAAATGCTGGTAATGACATTTTGTTGTTCTGCTTTATAAGAGCAGATGTGTTTCTTGACTGAGAGAATTCTGTATCAATAATTTCCTGCAATTTTTTCCTGCATAAAACCAAATCTTTTACTTTACGGATTGTGCCAAGATTTTTAGTTTTATTTTTGTTTGGGTTTCCACAGTGGAACAACACATGGGGGGAGGAAAGCAGCAAAGAGGACTTTTTCAAGGTGTTCGTGTGAAAAACTCCGTGAAAGAACTGTTGTTGCATATTAGAAACAGCAAACAGATGTCATCAGGTTGTGGTGGTGATGATTTATCAAAGGTAGGCTGATTGTTTTTGTTTCAATCCATTTTTTCATTAGAAAATGACTGTTTTTTCTTTTGGAGCATCAGTACATAATTATTTATACAATGTATAATTAACATAAAAAGCTCATTACTGCAAAATGGTGACTGCTATAGCTGACTAGACAAGTTTATGAAGTCTAGATCTATCATATATAAATGAGCTGCAATAGTTAATCTGGCACCTAATTATTTGGAAAATAAATAATTGGCAGATACCAGAGACAGAGCACCATCACGTGCTGCTTTTTGCACTTCACAGGACAGCTTTTTGGGCAGCTTGGGTGTCTGAACATTGTCTAGAGTATTCATAAATTTTAGCCATTTTGCGTTTTATGTCTCAGTGCAAGGCAGTGACTCTTTACAGATTTTAGTATTGAACAGTATTGGAGAGAAACAGCCCATCTTTCGCATACAAATATGTTCCTGTAATAACCAACATTAATTGTTAAGCACACCATGGTGTCATGATCATTTTTGTACCATTTAAAATATTTATCTACTGATGCTACAAGTTTAGGAATAGCAGATTGTTAAAAAGATCCATACATAAAAATGTTCCTTTATCTCAATGTTTGTTTTTAAAATAATTAGGTGTACAAAAGTATATAGAGGTGATAATACATGGACGTTTTTGTGCCTCCTCAGTTTAGTGTGGGCTTACATTTAAGAATCTGCAAATGCAAAGTAGTGTAATTGTAGAATGAACTAAGGCAAGATTCTCTCAAAAATACGCATAAGAACTGCCAGTTGCTGTAGATAAAATCATTTTCCAGAACTTTAAACTACACTCATGTACATTTTTATAGCTGATTCACCAAGTATCTTACCCGCTTGATCAGCAGCAAGCTGAGAATTATTTGCTTGCCAGATTTAAACTGGATACCATTCTTTATCATTTGGTCACTTTCTTTGGTTTTTGCTTAAACTGTAAAAGTAACAGTGCAGGCTGAAAATCCTAATAAAGTTTGTTTATTTATTTAGTACATTTTTATCCTTCCCTTACTTTAAGGAGCTCAGGGCAGCATGCAGCACTTTTCCCTCCTCCATTTTATACTCGCAACAAGTTTGTGAGGAAGATTATGCTGAAAAAGGGTCAGGTACACAATTTGCTTCATGGCAGAGTAGGCTTTAGAACCTAGATCCCCCAGAGCCTGGTCCAGCAGAATAAATGAGTGATAGAGAAGGTTTAGAACACATTTTTAAAAAAATCTAAAAATTTTAGTGAACAAAGATTAATAAGTTCCACTAGAACCTGTTAATTTTCTGCTCTTAACTTTTTTATATACCTGGAATTGCTATAATAATCACAGTTTTGGAAATATATCATGTTCCAAATTGGCGTTAAAAAAGTATCGCCCTTTAAAACTGTTAAAGGAATCTGGAGAATGTTTTCACTATGGTACATATAATATGTCTAATTTTAACTCTTTTTAAAAATAGGCACAAGGAGGAACAGAAAGTTATGAACCATATGCAGGTACCCTATCCTTACTTTCCTTTGAAGTAATATTTGAATTTAGAACACTAAAATGTGGGCCGTTGAAGAAACTTAGCATTTTATTTTCATTTAATAGAGTTGAAGAACATATTGAATAATGATAGAAAAAGAAAAGCTCATGAATCTTTTTCTGATGGATCCTGTTATAAAAGGGCATCTCCTTTCCAATCTCATCTCTTGGTAAGTATTTTTATGTTGTTTTTACATTTGCTGCTAACATTGAAATATTTTTTTTCTGCTCTAATGTGATGGGACATGATCAGTTCTGTTAAAAAGCAGGTATGTTCTATTTTCTAGACACCTCCTCAAACACCAACATCAATGGATAACAACATGGAGGATACTCAAATAAATGATCCCAAACAAGACAGCAGTTGTGATATGCTGCAGAACATTATCAATATTAAGAATAAATCAAGTCCTGTTTCTCTGAACACGGTGCAAGTTTGCTGGCTTCCCACAGTGGCTAATTCGAATTCGCCACAGGAGCAATATCAAGAGATTGCAGGAGCACAGGCTTTTTCACCTTCTCAGAAGTACCAAACGTTTCAAGCAACCAGTCACCCACAAATGCAGCAATCACCCCAAAATTACCAGTTTTCTAGCACACAGCCCCAGGATATGCCACAGCACTACAGCCAGAATTCGCTATTGGAATGCAGACCGCATTCTGCAAACAGCCAGTCCTCTGACTATCAGCAAAGTATTTTTGAAAGCCAAGACCTTCAGTTTTGCCCTACCCAAAGTTTTGCTGCTCTCTTAAATGATACAGAGGGGCAAGACAACCCTTCTGCCTCTCACTTTCAGCCTTTACTGGGAGGCCACCAGCAACCTGATATCAGTAGCCACCTTCAGAATTGTAGCCTGCCACCAAATAGCAGCTGCAGCAGTCTCGAGGAGCATGGCTTATCGCTGGCCACTTCAAATATTTCTGCACAACACCAAGGTATTGCTGGAAATACAGCACAGCTGGGCAAATCATTTTTCCAGTGGCAGGTAGAACAGGAAGAAAACAAATTGGCCAACATTTCACAAGATCAAATCCTTGCCAAAGACTCCGATGGTGACACGTGAGTATTCTTCACATGTTAATTACTTCTCTAATGGAGATTCTCTGTTGCAAACAAGATGCCATTCTTGTTACTAGTGTACACCTCTTGAGAATGTTCCTAATTTTACTGTAAATTAATCACTCGGTGTTGCATTTGAACAAAATGCCATCCCTCAGTGCACACCTAAATATGATGGGAGGAGGGGATTAGGGATAAATAACTACATATAGAAGCCTCTTAAGCCTGCAAATGCTATAATTAGGGTTTTTTCATTACTGTGGATACTGTCATAAAATACATGCTTTGGTAATTATTGTAATAATTGTAAAATATGGTATATATTCCCCACAGATTCCTCCACATTGCCGTTGCCCAGGGACGACGGGCAGTTTCTTATGTGTTGGCAAGAAAGATGGCAGCCCTGCACATGCTCGATATTAAGGAGCACAATGGCCAGGTGATTTCCTCTGCACAACATGCTCCTAATGGGTGCCCTTAAATATTGCTCATTTCCCGGACTTGTACAAAGCATCCTGGAATATCTGTTTAATATTTATCTTGAATGTTGGTATACTCGCTAATATTTAACTGAGAGCTCTTCTAGAAGTCCATAGTCTAATTCTTAAAAAGCCGCCTGTTGAAATGAGTTATGCTTTGGATGTATCCACAGATATTTTATTGTGGTTGGGTGTTTTTAAAATTGCTATTTCCTGGTAACATTTATGTGATCAGTATGTCATCTACTTCTCATTATTGCAGAGTGCCCTGCAGGTAGCTGTGGCTGCAAATCAGCATCTTATTGTACATGACTTGGTTAGCCTTGGGGCACAAGTGAACACAACGGACTGCTGGGGTAGGACACCATTACACGTGTGTGCTGAAAAAGGGCATGCACAAGTCCTTCAGGTGAGGCTCCTGAAAAAGTTCCAAAAATATTTCTTCTACTGTTCTCTGCTCATATTTTCAGTATAGTGGAATATGCTGAAACTGGTCATCGTAGACGCTTTAAGGCACAGGTGTCAAACTTGCGGCCCTCCAGTTGTTATGGACTACAGTTTCCATCATCCCAGGGGATGATGGGAACTGTAGTCCATAACATCTGGAGGGCTGCGAGTTTGACACCTATGCTTTAAGGTTAGCAGCATAAGTGCTCTAATGGGTGTATAAAAAAACTGTTCAGGGATAGTAGCCCCGCTACCTGTTTAGTCTTTTATTCTACTCATGTAAAAATCTTCTCATCCTCCTCTCAGTAGGAGCAAGCATTCCTTGTAACTTGTAAGTGGTTGTTGTTTGCCAAGGATGTCAGGGCAAGTGGTAAAATTCAATATAGAGCTGTAGACTTTTCTATCCATAGTAAACAAGTAAGTGTTAAAGCAATGTAATTTTCTCTGTCTGCTAAATGGAAGAAAACATAAGGAAGCCTTGATGACAAAAACAAGTTCTTTACAAAATTGTGGCAGTTTCTTCATGGAGAGATGCTGCTTTTTATTGTCAGTTCTAATATAAATTTAAAAATTCAGGAGTAGCTTTAATACATGAACCGTTCTGTTAAATTTTTAGAACATTACCATGAAGGCTTTGATATATGCACAGTGTATACTTGGGTGGAATTAATCTGCTGTTTCACTTTGACAGGCAATCCAGAAAGGAGCCATTGTAAGTGATCAGTACATAGACTTGGAGGCAACCAATTATGATGGTGAGCAATTCTACTTTAGATTAAGAAAAACCTGTTATGAGCACATACACATTTCAGTGTCAGCCTAAGAAATTAGTATGCCTCTGGCAAGAAAGAAATCATAGTTGATTATTAAATCTACTAAGAACATTTTTTCTCTCTCTCTTTGTGGTAGTAAAATATGGAAAGAGCATAACTACATTCTTATTAGAAGATTTGCACAGGAAAAAATCACACTGCTAACAGAATATATGCTAAATTTTAAACATCTGATTTTTTAAAAAGTTAGTTCTTCCTGTGCAGTACATTTAAGGAACTGAGGAACAGTTTTTTAAAAATTTATATCACAAAGAGAAGCCAAAGCCCAGGTATTAATTTCAAGATTAGTATTTCTGAATCAGTCAAGTTATTGGAGAAGACAATTAGGGATTTCATTTTTGGCTGTTTGTTTTAGTCACTGGTGTGTTTCTGTTTTTAAGGTCTGACAGCATTGCACTGTGCGGTAATAGCCCATAATGCTATATTACATGAGCTACAGAGCCAGCAGTCACCCCACACTCCTGAGGTCCAGGAATTAAGATTGAAAAGCAAGAGGTTGGCAGACACAATCAAATTTCTAATCCAGATTGGGGCCTCTGTTGAAGCCAGAGTAAGTAGCACCAGGAAATATGAACATAGGGTCTGAGTTGCACTTTGGAGCCGTCAGATGTGACTTTCTAAGATGTGTTTAGATCTAAGAACTGCTTGCCCATCTGCATACTTGAGGGAGGACAAAACATACTCATCTAATCAGATTTCCATACACCAAATAAAAGGTTCTCTGTTACTGTATGTTAGCTTGTTTGTACCTTTAAAATCAATGGAACTCAAATGCATTTAAATGAATCTTAGTACCGTTCTTAGCTTGCTTATTTGATATCAAGTCACATGTATGGGATTGGGCTGCAGGTTCTACTAATTTCAGTTGGACTTGGTCATGGCTGACACTTACTGGATTGTGGCGACATAAACATAACTGCAACCTGAGGTTGTGTATGAGGATTTCTTACAGAGAAAGTTTAGCTTCAATTCCCTTTGCTTTAATTATTCCAGAGCCTTTGTGACCAAGCAGGTAGAATTGTTGGATGGAAACCCCATCACAAACTTAAATTCTTGAGTAGCCCTGGAAGTGCTGGATTTCAAGGCTCAGTTTCTGTCAGTAAACAGGAAATATTAGCAGTCTATAGAATTGCAAGGAAAACCAAAACTATCAAGAGCATTCAGTGTGTTAGTGCAAGAAGAGTCACTTCATGTGTTTTGTTTTTGTGGTGTTGGATGTTAAATGTGCAAAGTTAACTGGCTTGTTTTGCTTTTTGTATAGGATCGTAAAAGTGGGCGCTCAGCCCTTCACTTGGCTGCTGAAGAAGCAAATGTGGAACTTCTTCGTCTGTTTTTGGAGCTACCCACTTGCCTTTCTTTCATCAATGCAAAGGTATGTGAACTTTAAGCAGTGGTAGTATAAAATCATACATCCACTTGAATGTGTACTGAACTTGCATGCATAAATCACTCTGTCGTCCTTGTTTTTGCTGGAACTAATGGTGTGCATATCTTGCCTCATCTAGGCTTACAATGGCAACACAGCACTCCATATAGCTGCCAGTTTGCAACATCGGGTGACTCAGCTGGATGCAGTTCGGTTGTTGATGCGAAAGGGAGCTGATCCCAGTGCCAGAAACTTGGAGAATGAGCAGCCAGTTCACTTGGTTCCTGATGGCCCTGTAGGAATTGAAGTAAGATGACCTAAATGTTTGAGGTCTTGTCTTGAATAGGATGGGTAGGATCTGTCTCTGTCTCTCTTCTCGTTTCTACTGGGCACAGAATGTAAGAATGCTTCCATTTCTTTTCCAGAACAGTAGCTTAAGTAAAACCAACTGCAGTTGTTGACTTTTTATCTTTCATACACCTGGAGTTATTATTCACAAAACTATGAGGGCAGTAAGAGAAAACTCTCAGTTCATTTCAGTTACATTTCTATGTAAATAAAAGGTTGATTTTATGCAGATAATTTTATTTGAGTCTGAAACCTGTAAAAGGATGCTTGCTTATAGAGAATCATGATTGATCCTCTCAATTATGTAGTTTTATTAGTTATTCTCCTGAGCGACCTCCCTATGACAGTTTGGAAAGTGCACTGTTCTTTCAAGTTACAGAGCACAGGTGATCTAGCCCTTCCCAATAAATCTTAGATTTTGAGCAGTTGAAGAACAGAGCATGGAGTCTCATCACTGAGCCAGTAACTACAGCATTAAGATGAAACTACTGGTGCAAATGTCCCCTGATCTTAAAGTATTTGTTTGTAGCGAGTTAGATTCTGATGTGCTATATTCTTTTTTAAAGGAACCATTCAATGAGCAGTTAATCTAATGTACCCATCTTGATGTCCTTGGTCTAACTCCTCTCCACAAATTAGTTACATAGGCTTGTATCCTGAGAACAAGTACCAAGGCCATGAAGGCTGTAGGGAACTACTTTTGATGTTTATTTAACTGACCTTTACAAAGTATTGTCGAAGGCTTTCAAACCTTTACAAAGCTTTGTGAACTTTGCTTGATTTGTGTCATCCTAAACCTAAATTATTTACTTAGAAGTGTGACTTAGCTGGTGTGTTTAGGGTTGCTGTGTGTGTCATAATGTCAGATACAATGGACCTTGATTATATCTCTCCTGTTTTTCAGATACGGCGTATCCTGAAGGGGAAGACGGTTCAGCAGAGATCAGCAGTCTATTAAGCTCCATGAATACCGACGACTTTATACTCACTGTCAGTTAGGCAGTCCTAATGTAACTGTAAATAGACCATTTGTCCCATGGAGGCAAATGTTAGTTGTTTCTATGAAACAAACATATTTTGTTCACTATTATATAGTGGGTTAATGACAATTCTTCTGAACAGATGGAAATGATTCATAGCTAGGTATTCTGGATCATCATCTGAACTCAGTTTTGCAGTCATGGCAAAATAAAATAACTGACTTTACAACAAATGTCAAGCAAGAACAATTGTACTTTTATAAAAGAATGTAGTATGCTCTGCATTCTAGATGTTTATGAACTGAAATAATAAGCTTTTAAGAATACTAACAAGATTTTACTGGTTAAAGTAATATGGTAGGGGTTTTTTTCTGTTTTAAATCACGCTATGCAACTTCATAGGTTTGGAAATCTGATAATATGTTCATGTTAGATAATAGATTTTGAGTTTTTGAGCTGAGAGCCAGCGTGGTGTAGTGATTAAGAGTGGCAAACTCTAATCTGCAGAACCAGTTTGATTCCCTGCTCCTTCATATGAGCAGCGGACCCATCAGGTAAACTGGATCTGTTTCTCTGTGGCTACATATGAATCCTGCTGGGTGACATGGGCCAGTCACAGTTCTCTCAGAATTATCAGCCCCACCTCAAGGTGGTCTGAGAGGAAGGGAAGGAGTTTGTAAGTCGCTTTGAGACTCCTTGGATGAGAGAAAGGCAGGGGATAAATCCAAACTCTTCTTCTTCTATATTAAATTCATAAGAAGAAGAAGAGTTTGGATTTGTACCCCCCCCCTTTCTCTTCAGTAAGGAGACTCAAAGGTGCTTTCAATCTCCTTTCCCTCCCCCCCACAATAAACACCCCGTGAGGTGGGTGGGGCTGAGAGTTGTGACTCACCCAAGGTCACCCAGCTGGCATGTGTTGGAGTACACAGGTGAATCTAGTTTCCCAGATAAGCCTCCACATCTCAAGTGGCAGAGCAGGGAATCAAACCCGGTTCTCCAGATTAGAGTGCACCTGCTCTTAACCTCTTAGCCACTGCTACTCCTGAGTTGAATGCCATTTTTGCGAGTGTGTGTTCAATCAGAACAAGACTTTCTGTGGCATGCTTAATACAATAATTTAGAAAGGGGACATTTATCTCTGCAATTTTTGTTTGCCACAGCAAAGCTCATGAAAAATTACTTTGGCCTTGTATTTATCTTTTATAAAACTATTTTGCTTACAATTGATTAGTATAATGTTTGATATTTATGGGAAGTCCTCATCTTCTCAGATACTTATCCATTTGCTTCAGTGAACAGAAATTAGAAGGCTTTAAAGGTGTTTTAAAGTTGTCTGTTCACTGTGCACTTAAAAGGAGAAAAGAGCATAAATATAGTGGTAACCAAGTTTGTCTATAACATCAAATCACCTGGGATGCTGAAATCCTAAGGAAACTGCAAATAACTCCAGAGAGACCACTCTTTACATTAGATATGATGGCCAAGTGGGTTTAATATAGATATGTATTTTTGATAAATACTGGGGTGGGAGGAAATCTCACTTTTACAAATGCCAGCTTCCCTAAGGATTTGAACTGGACTGATCAATGAAAATACCAACTCTGCAGCAGCAATGGAGAAGTTAGAGATTTTAAGAAAGCTGTTGAAACTGAAGAAACCAGGATCATAATAGCCTTATAAGTGGTGAGGCTATCCTATATTTAAGGAGAGGGAGAAAAAAAGAAAAAATACTTCTTCACACATTACATAATAAACTTATGAAATTCACAGCTACAAGCTCTTATGGCGTTTTATGTCTTGGCTTTAAAAAAGGGGTGTAAATCATTCCTGGGATCAGTGGTTATTAGCCATGATAGCTACATTGAACCTCCATCTTCAGAGACAATGCAGCTCTAAATGCTAGATTGTCACCACACACCCAGGATTGTGGGCTTGCTGCAGGAATGGGACTAGTTGCTGGATGCTGGACTAGTTGGATCTATCTGATCTACTGTATCTCCTGTTTTTGTGCTGAACTTCTTCGTTCTTGTATCCAGAAAAAATATTTCTCATGGCTTTGCAACACTTTTACTGATATTGCATTATTTTTACTTATTGTATTATTTTACCTTATAGGTATAGTAGGCTGGCAAATTTTAATGTTTTAAGAAAGATAGTAGCTTTTATTTTAATTTTTTTTGGCCAAGTTTTACTTGTATTTCAAAGGGCATAAATGAATGTATCAAATTATTTTCTTGTCTATGATCTTTTGATTGGTTGTTTTTAAACTAATCTGAATGTATTATATTTTCCTTTTGAGTTATTTCTCTGTATTGCAAATTCATTGCTAAAGTACATCTGATCATATTGTTTGACCAAAAAGTATGTCTTGTAGACAGTTAATGAGAGCGATTGTACCTCTAAATATCAAACCAGTGCTTATTGTAATATTAAATGCACAGTCTGAAATAAACTTTAGTCACTAACAGTGATGGCTTATGGTTTGTCAAATTTCATATTTGAGGAGGTTTAGCTGTTCCGACAGCATGGGTTCACATCTAGGATTCCTTTTTTGTTTGTCTGACACAATGTACACGTGACTTTTAAAACTATCTGCTCACCTGTAGTGTGTGTAGTCTACAGTGTGTGTTCAGTAAGGAAGGAAACCAGGCAACAGCATCCTTTCTCTGCCTTCCTTCAGCAGAACAGCAGTAGGAGACACCCCGTAGTTGATATTTGGCCAAGAGAGATCGAGGGTATTTTCACACAACAGTATCCTTTTATGAAGCAGTGCTTTTGGTAGATTGCAGTTATCATGGGATGAGTCCCATGTCTGCCACTTGCTCTGCTTCTATGACCTAGATGTCCCCAGTTCAGATTTCAGTCTAGCTGTGAACTGTGCCTTAAGCTGTTTCTTAAGCCCACACTCTGCTTCTGTCAAATGGGAGTAATAATGCTGGCTAGCATTGCAATGGTGTTATCAAGATTACTGTGGTCATAAAATGAGTTAGACTGAAGTGGATATTTTAATCCCAGCTTCAAGTTCTTTTCCATTGATCCACCCTTTTCCAACGGTCCACCCTTGTCTGACTTCCTTACTTTGCCCCCATTCTGTGACTTGTTTACTAAAGTGTGTATGCCTTGTACCAGTCAGTGTTTCAGTTACCTGAACAAAATAGGTGGAGCACCTATGTGTCATAACCCCAGTCTTGCTCGAATAACAGGAACCAGTACTTTGGGAATAGAATTCTTGTTTTATTGATAGCAAGCATAGGATAGTAACTTTAATTGTCTGAACTAGCCAGCTCTTCACAAAACACCAATTATATGTTCCCAGCAGTTTCTCCTCCTCCCAACTCAACTGAGATATTTCCCAGGAAAGAAAAGAGCTGGGGAAAGATGAGAGGGAAGCAGAGCAGTTTCACTCAGACACACGCATTCCAAAAGGCCGATAACATTTGTGACTCAATAACTTTTTTCCTCAGGCTAAAGTGTGGGATGAAACTTTTACAAACAACATGGCAGGACCCAAGCTAATTTTGGTTGGGGTCATGACATTCTGAACCCCAAAGTCACTTTACCATGGAGCAGAACGGAGTGGATAGGATTTATAAAAAAAACCTGGGTTAATTGTGGGGTGCACACTTGGGAAGCATCAACCAATCGTCCTGCATTAATATGCTTCCAAGACACCAGGTAATGTAAACCCCCCCCCCATTTCTAAGCTGAAAACCAGAATTTTACAGACTTCATGCTGTTCATGGCCCTCCTTTAGTATAGGGGGGGCTGGGGTGTGAGGTGCCAACGATCCACCGGACTTGCTTTCTTCAACAGGGAGCTGTGGAAAACAGGATGTATATTGCTAATCTTAGGTAACTTTACTTCCATTGTCACTTAATTTATAACCTTAATCACTGGGAAAAGTCCCACATATTTATAGCTCAGTTTACAGCTAGGCTGTAGGCAACACAGGTTCTTGGAAGAGGCATATACCAGATCTCCCACAGCATCTCCCACAGTACCTCATGTCTCTTGGAATCAGCATATTTTTTGTATGTGTTCCTGGCTTATATTAAGGCTTTCTGAATATCTCTTTATGAGGCTTGTAAAGTTTGAACCCACTCTTTGAACCTTTGGGGCCTTTATTTCCCTTTCCTGGGACTTTGATTGGGAATGGTTTCCTTCCCTGTCCTGACAATCTTGAGTGGAGACTGCCCTGTGCTGAAGTGTATTGAATTATTGTAGGCATATTCTTCAAAGGGTAAGAGGTCCACCCAATCATCTTGATGGAAACAAAGTAACACCTCAGAGACTGTTCGAAAAGCTTGTTCGTCCTCTCACTCTGACCATCCGTCCATCTGTTGTAGAGCTTAGATTTTGTTGTACCCCTAGCAGTTCCAGGAATGCTTTCCAAAACTTGGTTACAATCTGGGCCCCTCAATCGGAAATGATTTTAGCAGAGGTGAAATGAAGCCAATAAACACATACCAAAAATAGTTTAGCCCCCTCTTTAAGGCACCAAAGTGGACCTGCTTAGGGAATAGATCCATTGTGGAGTTACAACGGAATATGTGCCTACACTTTTTGTATTGCCTTTGAAGGGGGAGGGGAGGGAAAGCTGCAAGAAGACAGGAGGAGTGGCTTAACCAGCGGTGTAGCAAGGGGGAAAAGTGCCCAGTGCACCGGTGAGTCCTCCGTCCCCACCCCGGAACGCCCCCCCACACCCCCGGAATGCCCTCCCCACACCCCCACAGGGGCGCATGCCCGGTGTGTCGCACCCCCTGTCCCCTTAGAGCTACATTTCTGAGCTTAACCCTTTCCTGACTAAATTCAGTCTCATCCTCTTTATACCACCATTTTTTTCTTCTTAGGCCTTCTTGTTTGTTAATTTTCTTTTTAATATCTACAGTGACAAATGGAGAGAATATTGGTCAAAACACTGAAGTGAGATTTATATTATTTAATGGAAATCTTGCCCCACCTCCTCTTACATTCTTTAGTACATCACTGATCTGGGGTCTTTGTGCCATCTTTTTCCTCTTCTCCATTAACTGAAACTTGAGCTCCTCATGTGGCTCTTTTGAAGGACTTCAGAGTGACACATATAGAATTCTGCAATGCTGCAGCTGTTTATGTATGGCTTTATGTGAGTGAGGTGCAAACATTTACTTAAATAATGCTGTGGACAGTGGACAGCACTGTGACTAAAACAGCAGTCAGTAGTTGCCCAGGACTAGTAGACCAGAACAGCTGATTACCTGGTACTTCAAATCCAATTCAATTTAAATTAAAATACCCCTTTAAACATAGCAGGTTTGCTTAAGTTGCTTCTCCCTCTCTTTATGGCTGTCAAGACTCTGGGGGCTCTGAGTTTTGAATTTAGTGCCATTGTCAGGACTTCAGGGTGGCAAATTGAAATCTTAATGCTTATTGTTAAGGTAGCTGATTATAATGTCAGGGGCATCAGCTTCACACTTAGGCCCTTTCCGCACTGTGGAAAGGGCGCTTCCCCACCTGCAGGAATTCTGCCGGTGGAGGGGTGGGGGCCGTTCGCATGAGAGCGTGCGAGCGGCCCCCAAAGAGGCCGGCGCAAGGGAGGCAGCTCCGCACGGAGCCGCCTCTTCCCCGTCCCTCTCCCACTCGCCTCGTCGCCTCCGTTGCCCTGCTGGCCTCCTTAGACCCGCCCACACTACCCTCTGACCTCCAGGGGTTGGAGGACAGGAGGGAGGGTCTTAGGAGGCCAGCAGGGCGACAGAGGCGACGAGGTGAGTGGGAGAGGGACAGGGAAAACAGCGCATTCCCGGCGGTGCCGTTCGCACCGCGCCGCCGGGAATGCGCTGTTTACCAAAAACCTCCCTCCAGGAGGGAGGTTTTTGGAGGCGGCCTGACGCTGCCCTGGGGGAGGGGAGCCAGGTCGGCGCTGCTGCATTTTCGCAGCGCTGCCTGTGCGAACGGCTCCCTGGGGACGGCGTTTTTGCCGTCCCCAGGGTGCCGTTTATGGCCTGTGCGGAAAGGGCCTTAGTGTCTTCTTTTAAAAATTTCTCTGTGTGCCTGCTTGCGATTAACTCACACGCATAAAATTGGATAAAAGGTGACAATCTGGTACTAAGGATCAGCTATATTTTTTCATTTAGCACAGATGATTTCCATGTTTATAAAATGTGTGCAGTGAATAATCTAACTCTTCATGTCTTACATGGTGTGTGGAAGTACTACCATTGGTACTGCTATTCTTTGGGACATTACTAGATCTCCTCCCCACATTGAAGAATGTAACTCAGAATTTGGGTAAGGAGAAAGAGGGCAATTTTAATCTACCTAGTATATTTTTGTGCCTCTTCATCATAACACTTCTGGCAGGTATATAACAAATATAAAACATTACATAAATAGATACCCTGTCTGACATTTCATTCCTTTGATAATATTACGAGAGATAGTATTAGCTTGAGAAAGAGTGGTATAAGTTTCAAAATCAGGTGAAAGAATTGTCAAGTGTATTTTCTTTATTTATAATATTTTTATTAATTTTCTCATATATAATTGACAAACAGAAAAAATATAGATAAGGAAAAAGAAAAAGAAAAAGGTAATACAGCTACCCATAAACGGTATGTTTTGACTTTGATACATCGTATCTCAAGATTACAAAACTAATATCATTCAGAGAAAACATTACATAGTTTTAAAAATTGTTACTTTCTGACCTTTAATTCTAAAACATCAATAAGAAGCAATTTCTTGTATCTTAATCATTAACAACTTCTTCTTCTTCTTCTTCTTCTTCTTCTTCTTCTTCTTCTTCTTCTTCTTCTTCTTCTTCTTCTTCTTCTTCTTCTTCTTCTTCAATAATTGATTCAGCCTCAAATAAGACAGTTCCCATTTCTCATCAAATATTCGTGTTGACCATCTGTTTTTGAGGTTTGTTAATTTAGCCATTGTAGCATATTCTCTATCTTCTCAGAGTTCTGTGTTAAGATCTTTTTCAGTTTTCCAATGGAATGCAACTATTACCCTTGCAACTGTTAGTAAGTGCTGACATAGTTCATTAAGCTTCTTTGGAAGGTTTTCAGGCAAAATGCCCAATATCATTGTTTTAGAAGTAAAGGAAAAATGTGGTTAGTTATTTTTTGCATTTTCATTTGTACTTCTATCAAAAACATCTTGATTTTTTGTAGGTGCGCCACATATGAAAGAAAGACCCAACCTCTTTTTGACATCTTCAACAGAGACTATCACTATGTTGAGTCATCTTCTTAATAACTTCAGCAGTTTTACACCATCTGTAAAACAGTTTATACCAGTTCTCTTTTAACATTTGGCATGCAGTAAGTGTAATATTTTCTTGGATCATAATGTTTCCCATGGTTGAAAAGTTATCTCTTCTTTAAGGTTTTGCATCCCTTTCACCATGCATCCCTTTACCTGTTCTGTTTTGTATTTCAGCAAAATCTTATATATTCTTCCCATCAAATGTTGTTTCTGTGAAGTAACCTCTTTTTCAAAATTTGACATTTTATATAATATTCCTCCCTGCAATTTTAATTCTCTTCTAAGTCTGAATGCCAACTGGAAATATTTCAGCCACTGTGTTATCTTGTCCTCCTCCTCTATGCCCTGCCATGATTTAATGTTTCCTTGCTTGTTGATCATTTCCTTATAGAGTATATTATCATTCTTCTTCTGTGTATCTATATCACAATAGACTTCAATGGGAGATTTTAGAGGTGAAGTCAGAGGACTAAGTCATAAGTTTTTTACCAGATTTTGAAGAGTCCTTTTTTTATTAGTCAAGCATATTTTCAGCATTGTATGAAGTAACATGGTAAAGTGTGTCATCATTCACTTGCAGTAGTGAAAAACATCCATGTTAGGGATTATTACAAAATGGACTGAGAATAAAACAATCAAGATTGTAATGCCCTGTATGGAGCTATGGTGCTGCTTCATTTGGAATACTAAGTGCAGTTCTGGTCAGTGTATCTCAAAAAGTTGATTGCAGAGCTGTGAAAAGAACAGAAGAAGGTGACTAAGATGTCAAGGGGTTACATCACTTTTCCTGTGAGGAAAGATTGGAGAGTCTAGGGCGTTTCATGTGGTGTAGTGATTAAGGTGTCAGACTAGGACCATGTTCAAATCCCCACTTGCGCCATGGAAGCTCGATGGGTAACCTTAGGGTAGGTATACTGTCAGCCCAGACCCTTGCTAGTATTTGAATGGGAGACTTCCAAGGAATACAACAGGGGTGTGTCACAGAGGCAAAGGCAAACCACCTCAAAACATCTCTGGCCCTGAGCCAGTTAAGACTTGATGGCAAAAAAGAGGAAATATGACAGATATTTATAAAATTATACATGTGGAAACAGAGGGTGCCTTTTCTCCCTCTTCCATAATTCTAGAATTCAGGGGCACCCAATAAAATTGCTGGAAAACAGGATGAGGACAGATAAAAGGAGATGCTTCTATACTCTGAGTAATTAAACTGTGGAATGCATTACCAGCGGACATAGTGAAGGTCACCAGCATAGATGGCTTTAAAGGGCGGGAATTACAGATTCGTGGAGGATAGGTTCTATCCATGGTGAATAAAGGGATATATTGCAACCTCTGAGTACTACCTGCCTTTTTTTCTCCCCCTCACACCACAACCATGTACATTGTTTGGGCCAAGATTTCACCAGCACCATAGTATGAAGTAAGGTTTCCAATAGTATTATTTAGGAAATATCAGTTACGTTTAGGATTGCCAACTCCAGGATGGGAAATACCAGGATATTTCGGGGTGGGGTGGGGTCTGAGAAGGAAGTAGTTTGGGGAGGGGCGGGTCTTCAATGGGGTATAATGCCATAGAATTAATCTTTCAAAGTGACCATTTTCTCCAGGTGAACTGATTTGTGTTGCTTGGAGATCAGTTGTAAATCCCACAAGTTTTCCAGCCTCCACTTGTTGACAGCTTCAGTTAAGGTGGGCCTGACATGAAATATTTTAAAGCAAGGGTGGGGATGGGGGAAATGAACAGGATGATCAACCTTATATTATTTTCTCCCCCCCTTTCATAGATCTACACTCTACCTGCCATTATTCTTTCATTTAAGAATTGCAAGACCAAAATGCTCTGAGCATAGTATCCATTAAAATGCATCAGAGTAGATATTTTAGTAAGCTGACATACTAAAAAAAACAGCCACACGCACGTGCACACACAAAACAGTGGTGGGGAAATTGTAAGTGCCTTGCTGTGACTTCCTTTGAGTGAGGGAATCCTTTTCTTACTTAATATATGAGGAAAACACCACCAGCTATAAATAAATATTTGCTTTGTACTTATTCTTTAACAAGAAACAGCAGTTTTAGTTCTGTTTTTTGTGGGGGCAAATGTCGGTTTCACTTCATTGTTAATACAACTATTTGTCCTCCCCTCCTCAAACCCTGTCCTTCTTAGTCTCCACCCCAAAGTCTTCACATATTTCCTAACCAAGACCTTGCAACCCTATTACTTGTAGGTTCATCAAATACCTTGTCAGACATTACCATCTGAACAGATATCACAGCAAAATGGGTGTTTTGGTCTGGCATTTTCAAGCATATTTTCACAGTCATAGCAGTTGCATGTAACTGCATTTTATTTGCCAAGTGTCTTGTTGCCCTTGACTGCATCTTGTGGAGAACTGGATCACACTCTGGCAATGGCATACGTGGGCCTGAACAAGACCGCCTTGGCAACTTGGATTTGTTGATGAAATCGCTCTGCTCGAGGAAGATGAGCCAAAGCTGCAGCGCACAACGACTGACCTGGATAGAGAAGCGGACAGGATAAGCACTAATAAATCAAAGGTTATGTAAGTTAACTCCACAGTCCAAACACAGGGAATCATAATTGGATAACAGGTAGAGAAAGTGGAGAGGTTCACCTACTTGGGTAGTGTGATATCCCAAAATGGAGATGCAGAGGATGGAGTGGGGGAGGGGGGATGACCTTTGAAAGGAGCCACTTCCTGTAAGTTGCAAGAAAATGTAGTGGGGTTGGGGTAATTGTGTTTAGGATTTCTCTATTCAAGAGTGTTTCAAAACCTTGCTGAGGGGCTCGGTTAATATAGCCTTACCATATTAAAGCCCATGCCTAAACAGAAGTCCGATTGGTTTTCCATAGATTGTGATAGGCCAGTGATGGCGAACCTTTTCGAGACCGAGTGACCAAATTGCAAACCAAAACCCACTTATTTATCGCAAAGTGCCAACATGGCAATTTAACCTGAATGCTGAGGTTTTAGTTTAAGAAAACGGTTGGCTCCAAGGCATGCGTTACTCGGGAGTAAGTTTGGTGGTAGTTGGTGGCTTTGTTTTGAAGCAACCGTTCAACTCTTCCAACAGGTGAATCATGACCCTAGGAGGGTTTACTCAGAAGCAAGCCCCTTTGCCAGCAACCTAGCTTACTCCCAGGTAAAGGAGCAGCAGTGGCGTAGTGGCTAAGAGCAGTGGCTAAGAGCAGGTGTACTCTGATCTGGAGGAACCGGGTTTGATTCCCAGCTCTGCCACTTGAGCTGTGGAGGCTTATCTGGGGAATTCAGATTAGGCTGTGCACTCCCACACATGCCAGCTGGGTGACCTTGGGCTAGTCACAGCTTCTCGGAGCTCTCTCAGCCCCACCTACCTCACAGGGTGTTTGTTGTGAGGGGGGAAGGGCAAGGAGATTGAAAGCCCCTTTGAGTCTCCTGCAGGAGAGAAAGGGGGGATATAAATCCAAACTCTTCTTCTTCTTCTTCTTCTTTAGTTCTTCGCATGAAAATCAGTGGGGTTTAACAGCGCTTAACAGAGTTACCTACACTACTTCCCCAAAACTAGGTCTTAGGTTTAATGCGAATAATCGAGCCCAGCAGCCCTGGCCAGCCTAGATGTGTGTGTGTGGGGGGGGGCACTCTGTGAGTGCCCACAGAGAGGGCTCTGAGTGCCACCTTTGGCACCCGTGCCATAGGTTCGCCACCACTGTGATAGGCCTTGCTTTCAAGTAACCAATTATGCTAAGGATTAAAGTGTTTGATTGATGAATACAACTCACAACTTTTTATTGAACCAACTGATTGCTTAACTCAAGGGACCTGTAAGGCAGAGTTTCAGTGTACTACAATTAGCTGCATTTTGCGTAATAAAATAATGGGAAAGAAATACAGTAGCATTGGCTGTTAACCTGTGAAAGTGAATTAGGACATACTGGCTGCTGTAGGTTTTCTGTGCTGTATTGCTCCTAATGTTTTGCCCACATTGAAGATGAAATGTTAGGAGCAAAAGCTACCAAATCCTGACCACACAGCCTGGAAAACCCACAACAGACAGTTGATTCTGGCTGCGAAAGCTTTCAACAGAATATTTTGTTCAGAGATATTTATTCATTTTTGGAGAAGTCCATCTCCCCTGAAAAGAATAATTTCCTTTGATGGCTTGGATCATGACCATACATGAATAAACTGCATTGCTGATTCAGCATGGAGGCTGGTAAGTAACTAATATGATGTGGTAGTATGGGAAGAACATATCATTGACACTGTACTTACCAAGATGGCACAACAATTGCACTTGTGACATTACTGAGTAATTCAGTATCATTTTTCAAAACGACACCTCATAGGATGACTTGTAATTGATCTTTGTAAGTGTAAAAAATAGATGATGTTTGATGACAGAATCATATTTCCTTGCAGAGGCAGGTAACAACTTCTAATGGCATTCTGACTGATAACCATCAGACAAGCTCTTTGGGTATGAATAGTGGCCTCAGTTCAGCTTTCAAATGGATAACTTAATTGACAATGAAATGTCTGACAATGAGAAAAGCCTTGTTTTCTCTGTGCTGGTAACAATGAGAACTTGGGCAGACTGTTTATCTGAGTAAATACCGTTTGTCTAAAGCATTTTAGAATGGATCATTCATATGCCTTAGCGCCCAAATACAATACAAGGTAAACTAGTGTGTTTTACGGTTGCTCTTGGGAAAACTGGGTTGATTCTGCACTAGCAATTCAAGTGCCACAACTTGTTGAAATAAGTTTGAATAGAGAGTTCAAACAATAGAACTTTCTGCTCACTGGTAGTATTTCTGGGCCTTTTGTTCACTTACAATTTTTGGTGCAGCTGTGTTTTTCACAGTGGGGTCTCCCTGCATTTCCTTATTTACATGTGAGAAGGGGCCCTGCTACTCCCCCTGAGGAGAATGCTCCCAGGTTTAGGTGGTTGTTTGCTGGCTGTCCCTTTGATCTATCACTCCTGGGATAGATGGAAAGTGCTGAAATTAAAAACAAAACAAAAAGGGGTCCTATTGATCCTCCAGAAATGCCAGCAACACTGCTTCTGCATAGGTGGGGAAAAGTGAGGAGGAACAGAAAAGCAGAAGGAAGCAAAACACTCTGCTTCATTTTCCCTGGGAAGGTAGAGAAAAAAATTGCACTTTGCCCACTCTTGGAAACTGCGGGGCTTGTCTGTTTTCCAAAATCAGAAGTGGGTTTAGATGTACATAACAACCATAAATATAAACTCACTCAAAACCCAGCAGGGAACACAACTAAATGCTGTGATTAAAGTATTGAGTATAAAATAAAACCATCTAATTATCACACAGAACATGTAAACCACATATATATATTATGGTCACAAAAAGGGTGAGTCAGAGGAAGACCCTTGAGTAGGTTAAGAGATATAGACAAAAGATAACTGGTTTGTCCAGGTATGCTGCTGTTCATATTCAAATGCTGTTTCCTGAGTACGTGCAAGGCTTGAGATCGAGGGAGGATGTCATTTAGGCAGTCTTGCCCAAAACATCTCAAGATGGAGTTTGAATTCAAACAGGCTGCTCCATTCAGGGCACTGTTCTGCCAGGCCAGACAGGGCAGCACTCCAGGCAGAAAGACTATTTTCTACCCCTCCATGCCACCACAGGTCAGGAGGGTTACGTTTCAGTTCGGTTTCCACTGGACTGTGCAAGTATGTCGAGAGATGGGGCTGCCTCCCAGCACCAGTTAGCCTGTTCCACCCCTCTCTTTGTTATAGATGCCCACTCAGGGACCCTGGAGCACCCTACAACTAGCAGCCCTACCCTTGGACTTACCAGCAGGAGCAGGGGCTTTCAGGAAGCCAGGAGCTGGGAGAACTACAAAGAAATGTCAGGAGAGCCTGAGCAACAAGCCTCAGCAGTTCCTGGGGAAAGGGTGAAGATAGGTAGCACAGCCCTAGCCAAGTTGCAAACAGAAGCCCACTGCAGCCTTAGAGGGGTGGGGGGCACCAGCAGCTCCAACCAGGCGGCAATCAAGGAAGAGACCCAGAAAATCTGAAGAGTCAGTCCCAGACCAGCAGAGTGCAACAGACAGCTCACTAGCCAATAGGAGCCTAGAGCAGGAAGCTTTGAGGAGGGAGGGAACCAGGAGGGATAAAAGGAGTCAGGGAAAGAGGGAAATTGGTTGATGTGATCCCTGGGCTCAAGTTTGCAGAAGTGCTGTTAACTGCCTTATGACAGTAAACAGCTTATGTACAGAAGCCATAGTTGCAACTTGTTTGTTCCAAAAGGGTAGCCGAGCTTCTACAAGGGCAAGATAACCTATACTGCAGGGGTGGCTGACAGAGGGGGTGGTCACAAAGAGTAATCTATCAGCAGCACAAAACATCCCTTCTATGTATGATCCTTTTTAAATGGTGGTTATTATGCCTGGAGAAATGACAGTGAGTGCCATTGACCTTGTTTTTCTTTTTGTGCCTGAATTTATGGCCTCTTGAACAACATGCAATGTATGCCAGAGTTTCCATGAATCATCAGCTAGTCTTCTATAGCATGCGGAGGCGGGAAAAAGCTGAACAGGTTGTGTAGCAGCGGAGACTGGTATGATTAGTCACTAAGGTGGAGTGCTGGCCACAGAACACAGGAGATTGGTGAAAAATGCAAAGGGTTTGAATTGGATCCAACCCAGTATCTTCCTCTGCCTTGGCATGTTGTGCGTGCGAGCAGCAAAAGGCTGTAGGATATAAAGAGAGGAAGAGAAAACACCTATCTGCTTTGGATCAGTTTCCCACAGCTGTGGGCTACTTGTTTGGGTAGTATTTCTGCCAATAGCATCATGTGGGAAGTAACCTTATTACTTAGTGCTTTCTGCAGTAAGGCTTGGTTTGTTTTCCCTCTAAGGTGTATGCTTTGAGCCTTCACATTTGTTGGCATGCCCTTCTGCTAGATTATTATTACCCCTAATTGAGACTTTTTTCTGTCCAAAATCTTTTGCAATAATCTCACGCTACTTTGAGGTAAATTTTTAACATTCACATTTTATATATGAAGGACTGAGCCTGATATATATTTATCTTACACATGTGAGAGAGAAATTTACCCAAGGGCATCTTGTTGAGCAGAATTAACTAAAAGGAATGAGAAAACTTTGACTTGTAGGCTAGCTCACCAGTTGACAAACTGCCTCGGCCCTAAGTGTGTATACAAACTGGGAGTTTAAAAGTTGAATCTAGTGAGCAAATGGTGTCTATCCACTCTGGGAAGAACCTCCCCCCAGCGGTTCTAGCCTAGACCATGGACTACATGAAAAAAGCACCAGCCTAAAACTCTTCCACTGTACTTGGGTGCTAGATAAAAACAACACTACCGAAGTCACTATACCAGACTTTTGTTAGCAGTACTTGCTCATTAAGGTATCCTAAAAGTCAGAGTATAAGAGGATGCTGCTTTTATTTTTATCTGCAAAGGGAAAGAACCATTTCAGTGCCATTCAGCCTCCATCTGCAGTTTCAGTAAGAAACTAGGTAATGCATGCATCTGCCAGCTCATGCATATGGTATGTGTAGGAGGTACTTTCTAAAGGGAAGTCTGTCTGGGTGGGCCTTCTGGCGATGTCTGAGTTTCAGAGATGAAGAATTGCCCATGAAGAGTGAAATCAGCAAACATGAAGTGGAAAGAAGGGAGATGCAACTTTCTTTCAGCTCTGACCTATCTGGTAATTCAGAATTATGGTGCAAAAGGTTGTATTTATTTAGCAGATAAGGGCATATTTAGGACCAGCCATCGATTTGTTATGGGGCCCCAACAACTGTCAGATCTGGATCCTGGAACTCAGCTTTCCTTAATATTAATTATCTGAGCAAAGGACAAAGTGCTGAGTTTCAAATGAACGTTCTCTGTGGTCCTTGGTCAAGCTGCTAATCAAACACAATTCAAAGAACAGTTCCCCAATAAACATCCACACAATCACAAAGCTGTTGTCATTAAGGCTGCAAACTCTGGCATGTTAATTGGCTTGTTAGTTTGAAATTGCTTTTGTACTTGATGTTCAGTTAGGAGTGGAGATTCATTCATACTGGTTTTATGGTGGATCCAGAGAATGTTTTTGCTAATCCATTGCATCCCAGCATTTTCAGTAGTGTTTTGCTATCTCTTTCTCTCCCCCGCCGCCCAACTGATTTTTGGCAATGATGTTATTATCTTAAACTCCAATTGCAGTCCTAGGCTATCTAGGATGGAATAGCACAATACATTCCTTTAACGAAGACACTTTAAAATGATTTGGGGAAAGAAATAAAATGTTTCCTTCAAGGAGTTCTGCATTGGTCCCCACCCCCCCCCCATGTTTTATTTGCAGCCTCAAAATGTTTTAAAGTCATACTCTTTCTAACAATTGTTTTGGCTGAAACATTTTTTAAAAGGCTTCAGTTGTGTGCTGTCTCTTTAAGATGCTATTTTACGAGTTCACAACTTGCCTGCAGGAGCCCCTTGCCCTGTTTTTGGAGAATTCCAGAGCACTTTTGAGATGGGGGAGGGGGGTTAGTTTTCACAGCATCAACTACAGAAGACTCAGGGGACTGTATCATGAGGCTGTGAAGCATGAAGGACTGATTTGTCCACACACTGGGGAAAAACAGGAAAACACCGAATATGGCAGCCAGGAATCATTTCAAAGTGGTGAGTACGAACAAAAGGGGTTTAAAAAAACTTTTTACAAATGTTTTACCAACCTTTTAGGAAATTTGTGAGGAAAGCGCCTTCTGCCATCTTCACAAGCACTTCTCAGCTTCACTATTTTCAGTTCACTGCTGGGGGCAATAGCATTCCTCAACATTATTTCTTGTTTGGGGGCAGGTGTTTTAATTGTGTTTTTTACTTTGCAGCCAAAGTGGGTGCTCAAGCACATTAAAATTTTCTGGTTGACCTCAGATAAGTCACTCTTTTTTAGTCTAATCTGCTTTACCTTGTTATCCAGCTGCAAAGTGCATTGAAAGTTGATTGA